>NW_010405203.1:51488-66306 GCF_000710305.1 Buceros rhinoceros silvestris | reverse complement strand
AATAATAATAATGTCAAGGTAAAGACTTCTTTCAGGACAGACCAAATTTTCATTCTAGTGTAGAGATAAAAGTATCAAGAAATATTATTAACTGAATATTTTAACAGACAATTATAATAATTGAACATATTACCTGGTATAGAAAACATACTACTCTCACTTTTGGATCAACTATGCTACATTTTATTCAATGATATATTTTTATGTTTTATATGTTCTTTAGTTGGTAACTGCCTAACTCTTTCATTCAGCGCACAGCACACAAAACAGAAGTTAGTTCTTCAGGTTGTGCGCATGCACGCACAGATACATAGATACACACACAAAACCCTAAAGCAACGTAATGCACTTTTCTTCTTCCCATTTTTAGATCATACATATTTCATTAAGCTTCATGCAGAGTGTCTTCTGATTTATGGTAATTGTCAACAAAAGCAAAAAATGCAGACAATTTTAACCCTGCAGTATTGAGGATTTAACTGGGATAAAATTAAAATGTTTAGGGGGAAAAAAGCCCCAAACACAACACCCTAAACCACTGGGAGCTTGACCCTTCAGATATTGTCAATTTTTTATTTTATTTTATTGTGTTTGTTGTCTGTAGAAGCAGATGCCAGCAGCAACATCTGATGTACTGGACACCTCCAGTGTTATCCCAGCATGCTCATGGCCTGGAGGACTTGGAGTGAGACTAATTTCCATATCAAACCCAATTTAGATGAAACATCTTGGTTTAAAAAAAAAAAAGAAAAAAAAAAGCCAGCGCATCAATAGCCTCTTGATTAGATTTTCATCTCCTGAGCAGACAAATATGAATATTTATTACCATGAATGCAGATTTCCCTCTTTCCATTGCTCTGATCTTGAATATTACCCACTGCTAATTTTTATGAAAATTTGGGCAACATAATGTTTTCACATAAACTGACAGTTCTTGAGATAATCCCGTTATTGTTTGGTGGGAAATGACAGTTTCCGCTTATTCATGTGTTAACGAGGGATTAAATATTGTTTTTCATCACCATAATCTAAGATGGACTGGAAATTAAAATTGGAACATGGTGTATTAGCAGAGCTTTGAGGACCAGAATTTGTTTGCATTCACTTAGTAAAGATCTGTAAACTCACCGTTTAACAATCAAGTGAAATCCATATGGTAAAACCGGTACTCGATGTTTGTAAAATGAAGTCATTACTCTACCTGCTAAAGGTAAACAGCCAGAGAGACAAATAGTTCACAAAATGACATCCCTTTGCAAGAGCAAAGTGCACAGTGAATTGTTGTCAGCTGCAATGGTCCTCAGGCATTAATGGACTAGGTCATTTTTCTGTGGCACAGAATCACGTCCCTTTTCTTTGTCACAGGTTCTGATACTCAAACACTTGGTATGCTCAGATCACACTGAAAAATAGCTCTATGATAGGTCTATCTGTAGAGCTAACAGAAGTCACACTAACCCGGAGCTGTTTTCATGCATGCCAAAGTGCTGTGCTCGTGACCTACCCAGGTCTTGTCTTGCAGTACATAGACACATATAATTCTTCACCAAAATGGTTATTTTGCTGGAGCTGCGGTATATAGCTATTAAAGATCAGTTAACTTCTCAATGCTCATGCCCACTACCCAGCAACGCGAATCAGAGATATCTACGTGTTCTGAAGTGAGACCTATCTGTGACGTTCTGCAGTTCACCAGCCATTACATTGCTCTTTCTACAAAAGCTTGGAGTTACAAATTTGGTTAAGTTTGTGATTCTATTTGAAAACCCCAGCATTTCCCTTTGATATCAGTCAAAGTGCAAACAAAACTAAAACTATGCTTAGTCAAAGCAACACAAACATCTGCCTAACTTAATCTTAAAACTATCTCGTCAGGATAAATCTTGCTGATTCATGGAAAAAAGAAACAAAACTGAGCTTCAACAAAACTAATTTAATAGGCATCCTCACACTTAAATTCAGAACCTTGTTAAAAATATTCTGACTAAAATATGATTTTATATGTGTAGCACATAAAGCCTTGCATTCTGAAGGATCTGAAGTGATGGACATGCAGCAGCACCACAACAATGTTGCCTCCAAGGGTGGAAACTTAGTGATATACAGGCGCAAAACTGTTCTGAGCAGGATGAATGAGAATGTGCTACCAAACCTTCAGCCTTTCCAGAAAGCAGATCAGATCTTAAGTTTCACAGTCTAGAACTAAAAAGCTCACAATAAACTGCACAGTTATTCTTGTAATTAGACAGGGAAAAAGAAGTCACTACCTGCAGCTGAAAATTTAATTCTAAGGAGAACACATGCCTTGATACCTGTGATCCAAACCAGACCTCACTGAAACTGCCTGCTATCAATTGTCCCTGGCCTGGAGCTTGCTTAGTCTTAGAAGCAAAACAGCCTAGAACAGTAGTAGTTGGCACAGGACAGAATGTGAGTGAACGTGCAAACAGTTTAACGGTACAGATGAATGTCGGACAGGCTCTGTGCTGTGTCATGTTTATTTTACTAACACTGATGTAGCTGTAAGACCACTGAAGCCCAGGATTTATATAGAAAGGTTGGATATCTCACGGCTTGAATTTTAGCCCAAGGCACACACTCTCCTGTGTTTACAGGATGAGAGCAGAGGTCCTGGTGAGTGGCTTTCCATGTCAACCTGGAGGAGGACATTCGCTGTCCAGGAACTGCTAGAGAGAGAGCTCTTCCTCTCCTCAAATAGTTAAAGCTGTGTTTGAAATTGCTTGAAATCCACGTGGTCTTGCCAGGATCAAGCTCTTGCCTCTGGAGGTGGAAGAATCTCCCTTCTCACAATTTCTGACCAGCTCTATCACTCAAACTTAAGACAGTTAAACAGAATTTAATCTTAATCTACATATTCCCCAGTCAACCCATTACACCACTGGCAATTTTGTTTTCCTTTGAGCCATAATGAACCGGCTGCTGCCAGAGGGAGGATGCTGAATTTTGTGAATCAGTAGGATATCTAATACAATCAATCATGTTCTCCTATGTAAAGAACCTATATCATTACGAATGTATCAAATGCAGGCTGCCAAATCATAAGGTAGATGATAACATGGATTTTTAAGCAGAATTACCCTACATTTTGTTTTATGTAGTTAGTAGTATCTGAATTTCTTTTTCCTACAGACCTATAATAGTTTGTAAAGAAAACTCTGCTTTAAAAATAAATGGTATGACATGGTCTAAACCCAAGACAAATCCTTAAAACAAACATATGCTACTCTTTTCACAGAACAATGTTAAAAAAGATGAAAAGGAGCCACACTGGTAAGATGTATAAGTTCCTAAAGCCACAAGGCAAACCATATCTTGTTTCATTTTACATGATACTGAAGAAAAATGGAATTGCTGTAGTTGCCATGGCAACTGCCACATCACTTGGCACTTCTACTCCATTAAATCACACAGTGCTACTGTAAAGGAATTCATGAACCAACATGACACTTGAATACTCATGCTTTTCATACTGTTTCAGGAGAAAAACATACATCAATACACACTGATAGTTGTCTCTGAAACTCAGATTTGTTGTATTTGTCTTAACATTATAATCTCCTCATTTCCGTGTTGTGTTTCTTAAAAATTTGTAAAGAAGGTGGAGGGCGTTGTCACAGTCAGAGCACAAGAAAAGAAATTACTACTGGCACTTGATTTCCAAACTGAAGCTGTGACCTGTCATTCAGCTGTCAAAATACCTCTGCTATGCAATATTCAAATCAAATACAGGGGATAAACATTGGAACTTTGCCCCTCCACAACCAGAGACGGTGTGATATGTGACAGAAGACAGTCTCAGTAACACCCAGGCATCTCTTTAACTCTAATTTTATCAGTAGCTTAAATGGAAAGTCTAACTATATACTTGAAACTAAGCATATTCTAAATGCTTGCAGAGTCGAGGCCGTGATTTATATTGTTTTAGTATGTTCTGTATGTAATATGTAGTCACAGAAGGTATATGACAAAATAATGTAGTAAAATGATATACATATTCATGCTGCATATTTGTTGTTTTTATTTTGCCGTTTATTAACACTCTGGATGCAATTTATTTGAAAAGCAGCCCTCTAGTGGGCTATGTACCATAATGAATAGTTAATAAATAGCATTAACATTATCTCTAAATATTAGCTAAAATGCATTTTGCAAAAACATACAAGATCTTAAACAAATGAGCCATAGACTCCATCATTCTCTTTGGAGAAATTTAATGTTCTCTTTTGCTTTATTCCTTAAAGCTCTTGAAGCATTACTTCTAAATGCTACTGTGTGACTAACTTCTGATTAGCATCGCTTGACTATACATGTATACTCACAAAACTGTAATAGTGAGACATTATTCACTGTCAGTAAAATCCCCTATTAGTACTATATTACTAGTAGCATTCTATGTAAAATATAATCTATGAATTTTTAAGGGTTACACAGCTATAGAATCTATAATTTGAGGGTGGTGGGGTGGTGGGTGGGACCAGATAAAGTAAATCTTCCTCGTTGTGACTTCACCAAGATTTTTTCCAGGACTGGACTCCCTAAAATTTCTCATTTAATGATTATTTTTCTTATTCGTATGTACAGCCTCAAAGTTACATGCCTTAAAGCACAATGCCCGTCTGTGATCTGATGCATGCCTTGCTCATAGCAACGTAAGTTGCTCCAAAACACAGTCCTTCTGGAAATCCCTGTTGAACTGCTAATCAGCAGAGTCACAGTGGTCAGCAAAAGCCAACAGCAAGAGCCGTCTGCAGGATCTCCAATGCCAGATCTTATGTAACAGGAAAAAATGAATTCATTGATCTCTAAACCACAGGTTTTGTAGGAAAAGATGCTGAAAGAGGGCTCATGCAAAAAGCCCTCCCTGGTCTCGCTGGTCTAAGAATGCTTACGCTGTAATGTAGAGGTGTATTCTCTCATGTGCACCTGTGCTTGAATTCATTCAGCCTAATTGGTTCTGGTAGGAGGCGGGTGGGTTTCAATGGAAGTTGAAAAGCTTACCCGTGACTTGGGCTAACGCTTGAGTATTTACACATGTGCTGCTGCTGTTCCTACGCTGCGGTCAGTACCAGATCTACCTTATCTAAATGATCTTGGGTACAGCATCCCTTCCTATACCCTCGCATACCTCTGGGCGCAATACATGCTCCTGTCAGGAGAGTTTGCCGATTGCCAAGATGTCACTATAAGAAAGACAGCTGGAGTAGATCCCAGGTTCATATGGTCGTTGCAGGTCAAATGTCCCCCCTTAGCATTCTACCTAGTAGCTGGAGAAGATTAGAAAGAAGCTGATACCTTATTCTTCAGCAATTGCAAATTATTTCTCACTTTCTGCACTCGCTCTAATTTTTTATGGATCCTTAATGTCATTCTGGGTCAACTCTGGATATACAGATATTAATGACAAAAATTGGAAACATTAAAGGAAATATGTTTAGGAATCTGACTCCTGCTTCAAAGAGGCTTGCATATCACTAGAAAGTCTGTCTAACTAACTTCACTAGAATTTTTAAATGTAGATTTCTTTATTGTAGTAACACCACTTCATGCAACATCAACATAATTCTACACCTATCAAAGTATCTATAAATTAAAATATCCTGAAACATGTCAAAATATCACTGGTGTATTTTAAAACATCTAGAGATACAAGTTGTTCATTTCACATATATTTTAGTTTGCTTTCTCATGGTTATCCTAATTGCTGTGTCTGCCATATGAGAGCCATGATTGAAATCCTACAAACAAAGTTACAATTCCAGTGATGACTGCAGCCCTACTGGGAAATTGAAATAGTTAATTTAAAAGAATGTATTACAGAGAGGGTGCTGTTTCACTAGTTCAAGACAGAAACAGTGCCATTCCCCCGGTTTGTTTCAGGCCTTGATTCAACTAATTTACTATTCAAATCTCTTAGCCTCCAAAAATCTGATTTGAATCATTACACTTTCTTGAGCCACTGGAAAGCCTGACCTGTTAGTCTGAAACTGTTGCTGAAAACAAATTTCAGCCAAAAGATGGATAAACTTATTTTTCCATTCCATAGTAACAGCATTTGAACCATTACTTGAAATTTCTTTAACTGGAGCTGGACTTGAGCCAGAAAAACTCTGGTCACAGCCAAGCTCAGACTGAATTGAAAATCACTTCACTTTTATAATAATTCAAAAGTGCTTATGTGAAGAGAAGGAAGTGGTTAAGTACCTAAAGGATGTGGAAGGAATTCCAAGTTCCTCAGTGACCTCTGTGTGGGGCTGTCCTTCATAGTGTCTGCTGAGCTCTCTTGGGCTGGAGAGCAGCTCCTGGGTACAAGTCCAGTTAGACTAATGTTTGTGTGGGACTGGGGCTCCTGACGCCATAAATCCTGAACTCAGCAGGAGTCAGGTGGAGCCATGCTGCTGCTAAGGAGTCTTTGCCTCCATGTGAGACCAAATGCTGTCCCCAGGATCTCTCAGGAGTGCTCAGCCATGTAAAGCAACAAGTTCAACTTTTATTTCTGCAAAATGCAATTGTCCACATCAGATTGGGAGATGGGAGAATGGACTTACAGCGTCTGCTTAAACGCTGTTTAGCTCTTCAGGTTTTTTACTAGTACTATGTCTCATGGTATTATGCAAATAAACACACAGATAACACCACACTTACATTCATACCCTCACATACGCTCAACTACAGGAAGTTCTTGAACTTCTGAAGATGACCTTAGTACTTCAGAGAGCTATTTCATGTGTTGGAGATCAAAACAAAATACCTCAAAGAAAACAGCGGTTTCACTGTACATGAATAACCAAGAAGGTACGAAAAGCTCATGATGAATTTGTGTGGTATAAACATCATACGTGACAAATCTTAGAGGGACATGACAAATCATATAGGAGTTGTATAGCTGGTACAGTTGCTGAAAACTCCAAATAGAAAATAAAAACAGTAGGAAATATAATTCCAGAGGTAGTCTGTGCTACAACAATGCACACATCCTCAGGTTTCCAATGTCAGCACTGGTTTTCCAGACAACGTCCAGACAATGTCTTGCATTATATCATCCAAACCTTCCCATACAACATATAGAACTTTAAAGTCAAGATCTGGACATGTGAGTGGCTTCTGAGGTTGCAACATTTTTTTAATCCTGCTAAAGCAGAGTCTACCCTGCATTGACCCAATGCAGCTAATCTCAGCTCCATCCAGCTCACCGAAGCTGTGGAAACCTTTTACATGACATAAAGATGATGAACTGTGTTGTAGCTGTGGTAGTCATGTTGTAAGGACTACATAGCACATGTTTATGCACTGACATAAATGCAATTCATCAGCCCTCCCTGGACTTGACTGAAAGGCTCAGTAATCTTGGCGTGACTTTTATAATCTGTTCTTGCTTTTGAAATGCTTTTCTTGAGGTAGAGAAAGTGAGAGATTGAGGAGCTCTGAGAAGCATTTCTCTTCTCCACAGAGAACGTTTCCTTCCACTGCACCCGAGGCCTGGACAGTCACTGGCATCTACACATTTTTTACTGAAGCACAAATACTGTTAACACAGATCAACATCTAAAACAGATTCCACTGTCCAGAGCAACATATGAATTATTGCTGATCTTAGAACAGTCACTGCATTTGTTTCCACAGCTGCTCCATTTGCCACAAGTATCTCAGCTGTATTTCTCTTGAGCTATTTCAGATATGAAACCTACCATGCAAAATCAATCCTTTTTATTTTATAGTCCTACAAGCAAAGATTATATATCCATTAACTTTGTCATGAATATGACCTACTGTCCAAACAAAAAGGCCATTTCTCATTCTGAAACTAAAGAGGTTTTTCTAAGTGCTTTTGATTTGAGCATCTTGACTTTGATTTACAGTTACCATTATATGTAATTCCAAGGGTGAAGAAAAAGAAATCCTTATTCAAAAAAAGGCTCCTTCATTATGTTAAAATATGTACTTTCTACTATTTTAACACCGTTAAACACCAGGATGAATCAAAATCAAACCGCAAAACTGGATTAACATAGTTAGATTTAGCCTGAAATAGCCTGATACCCTATCAACAAAGAAAAAGCTTGGTTACAGCACTCCATTATTCGTCATGTAGGTGAGACTGCAGAAATGTATTCATTAGGTACACAATCATATCTGATAAGACTTAGAAAGGGGAATGTACACAGCTGGGAGAATTCACATCCCACAAAATATATAAGCAACTGAATAAATGTTCTTCCATCACCTTAATGTTCCAAACCACTTGGTTCTTTTGCCGCTGATTACTGTATCTCAGATGTAAACTGGAATATATTTAGGCTGAAATGTCTGCTTCCCTTTGGTTAATTCATGTTCACTTTTGCCTTCTAGAAATATGTATTTGGAAGAGTGTAAAGCACAACCTTCTATCAAAGTCTTTATTAATCCAAGTAGTACCACCAGTTTTTAAACAATATGATAGCCTAAGCATATGGGATGTGAGTTCTCCAGTGACTTTTACTAAACTAAGCACAAGAACCAGACTGAGGAGACCTCCAGCCTAAAAACTCGTCCATTTTTTCTAGTTCTATTAGCTGGTCTTAAAAAAAGCTAGGAAGTCCTCAAGGCTATACCTCCAGTACAGCCTTAGACCACCATGGTTACAACAACCCTATTACTACAATGTGGCTTAATGATGCATTTAACAGGTGACAATTTCTTGCATTTCAAATATCCAGAAGTGTTTTTTTTTTTTCTCCATAGACCACACATAAGATAACAATTTATATAACAGTAAGCCTCTGAAGTGAAATGGGCTTTCATTCTCTAACTGACTTTGAAGAATACATCCAATGACTGGAATTGGACAAAACACATGGAGATATTTCATTAGCATGAGGTGTTCCATTGGGTAAATTTAACTGAATGAGGCTTCCACAGTCTGTGCCACAGTACTGATGCTCCTGTTATTTAGCAGAAACCAAGCCTTGCAGATAGTGCAATCTCAAACTGCACAGTGGCTTGAACTCTGGACACAGCTTGAGGTACTCTTGAGGTTAAGTACCCTTGAGAACTTCAACTAGTTAAATCAGCTCCAGTTGAGGAAAGATGCTGGCTTTAATTTTCTGATGATTTCACCTATGTTTGTTTCCAAGTTGTAATTCTTACAGCTTTGACCATGAGCATCTCCACAGGTCTCAGTGTTGGTACCTCTTCAGGACCAAGTCTTTTAATAATGTGAATAAAGTGGCACAAAGAACCTCAGAAATTCTGACAAGTTAAGTTCTTAGGCATGAACTGATGAAAATTAGCAATATAAAAAGTGAAAATCAGAGGAAAAATTTTTAAAAAGTAAATTCCTTCAGCATATGACAAGTTAGTAATCCATTATTCTTAATGCTGAGAATAATGTAATCACAAGAAAAAGGCATTTGTCTAGCCCTGAGAGCATTCACCACTAGCAAAATTACTTAAATGAAATGGCAGAAAAAAGATAACTGTGTACTCAAAATTAGCACAAGAATTAGCAATCAACTGTAGTTCATACAAGGTTCTTAGCAGATAGCATCATCTTTATTAATAAATGATGAACTGCTTAGTGAAGCTTTCGCTTAGTGATATCACCATAATACCAGACACATATTTTATTTATGTTTCAAGTTACATCCAAAATAAGCAAGTCCTTCACTGTCAGATTCTAACATCTGAAGACTGTTTACCCAAAATTTAACTTTCATTTATCTAGATGAGATAGCACTTCATCAAAACCAAGGGGAATAATACGACGACTTCAGTTGCTGTGCTCATCTTTGGGGATTGTGTTCCTGTGATACAACAAAGCAAAAAACTGCATTTCTTAAAGCTGGCTGCACCTCCCTTATAAGGATGATATTTTTTTCTCAGTGGGATACAGTGCTATTTGAGCAGCAGATTGTATTTTGACAGATACAACTGTATCATAAAAAGGCCCTTAGAACTATCAAACTGGTAGCTCACAAACCTTCATGAGCTCAAGGATTTCTGAAAAACACCCCAACAATTAAAATATTTTTGAGAGTGCAAAAGGCCCCCAAGACACTTACCTTCCCCACACCAGTCTGCAGAATTTTCAGTCCAGTTGTTTTTTCAAGCCTCTCTTTGTTTATGGCTGTAAGGAAAATGAAGATTGAGTCACAGGAAAGCTGGAACATTCATGATTTTGCATCATTTACGACACAACCAATCTACTTTCCTCCATCGGTACGTTCATGACAGTTCCTACCTATGCATTCTATGGAATATCTTTCCCTGAGAGCTGCTCTGCTAGTCAGTAGGTATGTCATTAATTACTATTATGTGAAAAAGAAAGCCAAACAAATTCTACTTCCCTTGTGTACACAGTATCACACACATAACGCGCATACACAATATGTCTGGGAAGTTCTCTCAGCGGACACTTGTCACTGTCTTCCTTTCCGTGAAGAGCAGGGCAGCACCTCACCATTACAACAGCACTGTCACCGTGTAGGACATTGCACAACAAATACAGACTCTTACCTAGCAGGTAAGACAAATAGTTTATTTCACAACATTGGGATGAAACTCACAATAATTTCTCTTCTGAAATTTATCTCCTTCCTATTTATCAGCTTCTCTACCACCAAAAGCATTCACAACAAAAATAAAGTAATCCAGCATAAAACAGCTAAATGCAAAGTAGAGGTAGCAAACATTAAGACTACATCTATACTTGCAATCCCAAATATGTCCAGAGCATGAACGTGAGCACTGTCTTACCTTTGCCCATATTTCCAAATCTTTACTATGGTCTTCACATGATTTTGCCCTTTGCCCACTAGAAGTCTCACAAAACAATTCCCAACCAGGACAGCACAAGGAAAAGATTATTCCCATCTGGGGGTATGAGTAAGGTCATACCACTTTGGACGGGAAGATTTTAACCTAGATGCAAACTGTGAAAGTTGGACTCATGGCCAAAATGCAGACAACTGGCTTTGTCTGTTTATGAGTAGAAATGAAGCCTTGCAGCCTTGTTAAACTCTCCTCCCTTTAGCCATCTAGTCATTGACTATGTAATCCAAGTGAGTCATCTAGGCTCTTTCTGCCGTCAACATTTAATACGATGAGTCATCCCACATATCTTACACACATTTGCAGGCACCTATCTCTTTCCTTTGATTATGGACACAATTTGGATAGACTCAGCTTCTCAGTTTAACTGCCTAAAGGGAACTTTCCTACCAGAAAGGACAAGAATTGTGCTAGAATTTATTGTACACTGTAAATTTACATAAAAATACTGAAAGGAATTAATATATCTTTCTTTCTCTCGTGAAAAACACTCTGTAATTGTTGCTGTTCGAAACATATTCAGAATAGTTCAGATTACAGCAGACAACACTGCTGTGAACTGATACTTGTCCAAAGTGCAACGCAATGACTCACATTTATTTCAGAGGTGAGTCGTAACATTAGGGGTCAACCTCACCTTTTGTATTCAAAATGCGGAATGATTTTTTTAAGAGTTTGTATGTGCAAAGACTCAGGAAGTGAAACCTCAGGCAATTCTAATACAGAGAAACTTTTCTGACTGCCTTCTGTAACGAGGTGAATATTGCCTGTGATTTAAATGGAGAAGAAGCTCTGTCCATCTTTTAGACCCACACCACTTTCTTTTTGCTTCTTAAAATGCTATCGATTAAGCAGATAGATAGGAACACATTGTTCCAAGCTAAGAAAGCTTAAATACATTTTGCTGGGTGACAGCCTAAAACTTGCATAGAGTACTCACATACTTCATACTTATGTCACACGCTTTACACATTGACAAACATATTTATTCCAACCAGAGTCACAGAGACCACATGAGCAGAAGACTTGTCTAGACCATGTGATTCGAGGCTACATTTTCACTGTGTTGTGTACGTTGTGCAAAATGTTTCCAAGAAAATGTTAATCTTTGCCAACAAGCCTGATTTTCAGCCTTGAGATGGACTCTGGACTATGTTGATTCACTGATGGCTGATGATCTGCCATGTCACAAAAAATCAGTCTCCCTTTTGGATGTCCCATTTCGTTTCAAAGTTGTGCCATTTTACCACACTGACCACCTCATACCCTGCATACATGTTAAAGGCAAATTGCTACCAAATGCAAAAATTTAGAAGGTTTATAAAACCAGAAAGCTCCACAGCCTCTTTCAAAGAAACTGAATGGTCCAACAAACGATTCTTTGGTAGCTTAGGATAAGGAAAACTGTACAGCACTCTGTACAGCAGAGTGACTGCAAAATAAGTTGGTGTAAGTAAACAAGGAGGCTTAAATCCCAGTGTGTAAATTCCTGCCACATGAACAGTTAATAGAAAATATTGCATCTGCTGAATTTTATAATTACTATTACATATTTGACATCCTTTTTATAGGTTTCCTGCAGACTTTAATTATTAAAGCTTTGATATTGAAAACCAAAAAAAGTTTGCTTAACATTCCCTTTTCCCCCCGATATTGGCTAAAACACAAAGGACAGCTCTGACATAAACCCTCCCAAAATGAGACATGAAGTCATGATGTGTTATTGATTAAATCATAATCTGAAAATTGTCAAGCTCAGTCACTTTCAGATAGCAGAAAGAGACACAGAAGACAGTCCCCGGCGTGTTCGCTCTAGTCATGCACAGGAGCATATTTTAGATATCCTCGAACTCCACGAACACTTCAGGAAGGTCAAGAATTCGGTCAAAAACAGGGGTGTTGAAGGTGAAACATCAACTACATACCAAGCAGCTGCTTCAAGCTGCTGAACAGTGAATATAACTACTTAAGTTTTTCCTATGAGCAACTACAATTGTGAATTTCAGACAACAAAACATGGTTGATAGCCTATAGATAGATAAGAAGTGGTGGGAAAATAAATTCAGATATCAAGAACAAACTACTAATCCTTTAGAAAACTGGCCTAAAGTATTTTAGTGTACTACCTGCTAGCTTGTATTCCAATGCAAATATACAGAAGATGATGTTTCTGAGGCAAATGTTATGAACCCGAAATTATAATTCTGGGTAACATGGTATATTGCACATTCCACATTCCATCAGAGTTGATTTTTTGTGGCCAGAGTTTAAAGTCCTGAAATACTAACGTAGAACTGACAAAAGCATCAGCAAAGAGGCATAATAAAGACAGCTGTTAAAAAAAAAAAAGGGCAAAAAAACCCCACCCCAAGCTCAACCCAGTTAGCAGCATATAAATCCCTTTTTAAATCCTCCACTAAAACAAAAAGGGCTTCTAAACACATAGAAAAAGGAGGCCTTTAAATTATATTCACTAGATGAAGGATATGCAAATTACCTGAAGAAGCGGAGCCCTATAATGTTCTCAAAACTCTGCAATAGCCTATTTAATTAGTATTTTAATTTATCAGAATAATTCTTTGCACTTGACAATTTATGCAGTATTCCATATAATTAAGCATGTAGCTACAGTGGAATAATTTTGCCTACTCTCTGCATACCAGTCATTTTAACCTGAAAGAATCTGGAAGTCTCTTCTGTGATCTAAATTACAATGGGGACAACTTAATGGCTTTGCTCTATTAGAGACCAAGATGAGGGTGTTACTGAGTGTTTATGGGTAGAGACTGCCACTGTTCATAGTCTTCTCTAACCTGAGGGAGGTCTGATTTGTTTTCTCAGGGCTAACATTTATTTCCTTTAGCAAAGTTATCTGTCAGTGGCATAGTCAGGAATTTGAGTGTCTAGTTTTGTTGGCAGGTTTAACCTTAGAGTCCATAGGTTGTTATTAGGAGAAATGAGCTTTTGAGCAGACATCCAGTCTCATTATAGCACCTCTGGAAGAAGGAAGCCCTGAGAAATAAGTGCTTTACAAAGGTTTGCTATAAAGCAGCTTGCCAAGCACAACTGCACCCTCCAGCTTACTCATGGGAGTGCACACTGGCACAAGAGAGATGAGGGAAGGGTTTCTGCAGGAGGCTTTCTCAGTACGTCTCCTGTGATGCTGCAGAATTTACCTGGTCCAGAAAAGAAAACATCCTTAAATATGAAAAGTATATGTGGGAAGAAGGTGTCACTCACAAGAAAACCTTATTTTTCTGCATGAATCTGACTTAGAGGGAGCGCTGTATTTAATTAAATGCAGAGGAAAAAAAAATACTTACAGACATACAATTATCCTGACCTCCATTACACGTCCATTTCAAAATGAGCTAATTCATGCCCTAGACTCACTAACTATATTGACTAGACCTCCAGTCAATAAAATGAAGGAGGGCAATTAATTCAGATTTACTGTAAACTGTCAGATGAGCTCTATCACAAGCTGCTTCTTCCCTTCATCTTGTTGCAAAGCTCCTTTCATAGAGCCACATTCAGAAGAATTTCATTTATTTTCCCCTCTTCGAGGAAAGGATAGGGAAAATGAGGAAGGGAAATCCAGAGAGGTGGTAAATGTTTATTACAGCTTTTAACTTTTTAACAATTTATCCAAATCTAAGACAAGCAGATGTTGCATTTATTTACATCAAGTTAGTCTTTGCTTTCTCCTTGCCTACAAAGAACACCCTGAGTATATGGAAAGTTTCTTCAAAGGGTGGACCAGAAAGACTGTCTTCACGTTTGGCAGACCCACACATGGTGCCATGTATACACAGCAGATACTACAGCCTTTGCCCCTTGCAATTCAGTGAAAACAGGTTCCCATAATATTTGGTCTCAGAGTAAATCTGCCTTTAGAAACTGCTGAGGCATTCACACCACTAAATGAGAATGGGGCAGAGGAAACCAACACTGTCGGTTCAGCGCTTTCTAAGTCTTTTCCCTTACGAAC
>NW_010405203.1:39177-51417 GCF_000710305.1 Buceros rhinoceros silvestris | reverse complement strand
CTACAGAACACCCTGATGTTACACAGTTTTTTCCCACCTCATTCACTTTCCTTTGTTGAGAGTAATTAAAAAACACTTTAATGAACTTTGAGTTAGATACTTTGGTACGACCATGTTCAGAAGAATAGACTTTCTGGACTATAAGATAAACTCTCCCTGACTTTGGCATGTCTACAAAGTGGTGTGCGGAGACTCTGTGCCCAGCCCTGGGCATTTCTTTGGGAGCTACAGCCTTTGAATATATAAGTCCCCGCCCTGGGCAGGAGTAGCATCACACTTCAAGTAAACACATCACAATCACCTGAGCATTCAGTATGCTCCCACTTGAAACCAAAATGTCTAACTTAAGCGGCCAGATAGATACAAAGTGAATAAGGGTCCCTTTACTAAATTTTACAATTCCATTAGTAAAGGACAAGCCGGAGGGCTAAAGGTATTTTGTCTTCCAATCTTTACTGGGTGATGGCATAAGATAGTTGTTTCATGTGTAATTTCTGGTTAACTGGCAGCCAGGCCTGGAATAAAAATGGTTACAGAAAAGCCAAAGCAATACAGCTGACTAGTGACAGCCTGCTAAATATTATGTCATATTCAATTTTCAAGATATTTTTCAAATTATTTTAATTAGATATTGTTTCAATCTCACATGCATTAATTTAATTTCTGATATCAACAGTTCAGCTTTCAATCTGTTCAGATGCAGTACCTTGCTGCCTGCAGTAATTTAAAATATTGTTTGCATCTCCAGCAATTTTGAGGGCACACATCCTTTCCATCCTGCTCTAGTCAATAAAATCAGCAGATGGAAATGCAGGCCGTCCTCACCACTCCCGGTGCACTTTTGCATTCTCACAGTTTTTGGTACAAGGCAGCCAAATCTCCATGCACACAATCAATAGTTTTCTATCTCTGTTTGTCTTTAATCCATTTGTCAGGCAAACAGCGGCACTGCATGTTGCCGTAAGAGAAAAATTGGCCCATACTTGAGTAGCTGGCAAGAGCTCTATATTTTTTTAAAGCCATTCAGTAAAAAACATCACTTTTCCTTCTCTAAACTGTCTAATTCCCATGTCCCTAATGTTCCATGGTCAGATAATATTCAAGGAGAATAGATACATACACAAGGATATACATCAGGACCTCACGTAGTTGTCCATTTTTATAGATGATGTATGTATTTTAAACACATTCTTTCTGCCTGACTGCTTGCATTGATTTATTTTTACTTATTTAATAAATAGCTGCTCAATTGTGTGTGTTCCCTTAACTGTTCTTTAAAACGAGCATACTGCTCTTCTGAAATGTGATACTTAAATTGTAGTAAAGGAGTTTGGGATATATGTAATGACATTTTTATATTTCTCTGGAGGTTTTTTTGTTAATTGTGGGATCCGTCTCTAACTTTGCTGTCTTATCTAAAGAATCAGTCAAAGTTCCCTGCATGGTCAAGAGAAGTAAATAGGTATCGCCAGAGACTGACTTATCCTATCCTGAGATGAGTATCATTTACTCATCATGTATAAATACAGGCCTGGAAAGTCAACCAATCCAATTTTTCTTTTTTTTTCTCCACAGGCTTACCCTTGTATGAAACATATGTATACAAGCTCCAAAATACTTCAGCAGTGAAGCAGATCTATACACAATGCCATGGCTACAGAGAGGAACTTTCAAGGTGTGGTGTCAATATGACGGTTCTGTTCTTGAAGTATGAATAAAACCAGTTTATATGAATTAGAACTGTAGAAATGAAAAACTTTTATCTGTTCTAAATACTTTCTTGTAGAGTTTCAGAAACTCGTTATCAAAAATACTGACCTAAATAATGTAAGGAAGTTGATGTCCATCAACAGAAGAGTTTTGAGTACTAAGAACAAAAATAACCATGCTTTGGTCATGTATGTTTTACCAATATAGAATATATTTCAGTGAATTCTTAACAGTGACAATTTTTAATACTATTGACCATTTTAACAGTGACAATTCAATGCTGCACATTACTTGACGGAGTGCAGCACAAGGCTCTGTAATGATTTGCTGGCATACTTAAAACACCCATTATTTATAGCTAAAGGTGTACCAATTCATTCAGTGTTCAACAGAAAACGAAAGAAAGAAGTGTCATTCCACCTGTCACATCAAAATTCGTTCACATAAATATTCTTTGATGAGTTTCAGCTCTATACAGAAAATGAAACAACGTTCATTATGTCAAGCTGAAGCTAGAGCAGAACACGTACAAGTAGACAAAAGTGTCACGACTACCAGTTCAAGTGCAGACAACTTTTCTCACAAGCTTCTTTCTGGGCTGATTACTAATGTCTAGATTACCTTTTAATTGTACTTTTTAAAGTCCTAGTTAGCTTAATATTGAAATTCATCATCCTATGTTCAATCTTAACATTTAGAAATTAGAAGACAAGATTCGTGGTTCCAGGGGATGGGCAGATACGAAGGACCACCCGGACCTCTCTCAGCCCTTTCTAGTGCAGGGAAGGCTTTGTCTCCTCACCTTCACAACTCTGAGAAGTAACACTGCCTAAAATGCCCTTAAGGCCACAGCTTCTTTTCTTTCCTTTTAAATAGACAGGGGTTTGGAATAGCATTATAAAATAAAAGTTTTGCTGCCTTCTTTTATTTATAGTCAAGAATTCAACAGATTGCTTTGATTTTTTTTTGATGAAAACACCACCAAAAAATCAGATAATAGCAGTTACTCAGCTTTTCAAGAGTAGCTACGTATTCTAATTTTGTATCTGCTTTTTGCTTCCATTTGAATATTCTCTCTTTCCATATTCATTTTGGTTCCTCAGAGTGTCCACTGCTGCTTCTTGTGTTTCATTAATTTAAAATAAGAACCGTTTGTCCTTTTTAAAAACATAAGCTTTTACGTAATATCTGTTCCCTGTCCTTTCAATGGTTTAGAAAAGTAGAAAAATTATAGGCTTCTATGGCCATCTTCATCTAATAGGAACAAAAAATATTTACCTACCTAGTATCCAGGAATACTAGTACCTAAAACACAATTTCCTCCCCGATCTGGCTTTATTAGCAGTATAAATTGGGGTGGTTTATAAGCAGAAAGAACCATTGGAGTGAATCAGAAGTTTCTACTTGTGGTTGTAGCTTTGTAGAAATTCAGGAACTCCAAGTATTTGTGGTTTAACTGACCCTGTGTGGTTTCTTTAGAACAGGGGGTGTATTATTGGGTAGAGAAAGGACTAAACCATCTCTCTAAACATCTACCAGTTACATTTTCTATAGCTTCTATTATTTTTTAACAAGACAAAACAAAGGGCTGAGGAAAAGAAAACCAAGAGCAGTCATTGTGTTTTTAAAGAAGTGATCCACTCCTGAGGGTCTCCCTGGAAAATATACTGACCCTCTTTGATATTATAATATGTAACATTTTAAAAATGCACGTATTTGCCTCTAATTATTAATTGTCATCTTTGTTATGATGTACTGTTTTAGCATTCTCCTGCTTGCACCACTTTGAGTTTCCTCATATAAACAGCCTGAAATGTATGAATTATTCTTACTCTTATTCAAAATATTTGCATGGACATTGTAGTGTGTTTGCACTGGTATATGAAAAATTTAAGGGGCACTTCCACCTATTCTCAGCATGCCAAACTGTTGTTATTTTTTAAAAATATTCATTCAAGGACTGTAATTTTTTTCCAGTCATTTCCTCAGTTAATAAAACAGTACCCTGTAGGTTCATTTCTTTAACGATCCAAAACACAACTTCAAGCCATGTAATTTGTTATTCATCTACAACTACACTTAATGTCATCCTCGTGGCACAAATGTAACAAGACTGAGTTGGGAAAACATTAGCAATATTTCCAATGACTGGCTCACTAAATCATAAACAACACAGCTAATGCACAAGGTCATTCACTAACAAAATCTATTTGCTGTGCCTCAGAATAAAATGCAAATATTTATTACCAAGGATGCCACTAGTAACAGGAGTCACAATAAGGCTTTCAGGTGAGAGTGAATAGGGACAATATTAACTCGCCTATTGTTTATCACAATAATTTTTCATAATTCTGCCATAATAAAAACTTTGAAGGGTACTTTGCTACCTTTAAAAGAATTTCTTTAAAATCAGCAAAAAATGGAGGAACCAGAAATATGGTCCCAAGATTTTTTAGAGAATACAAACCTTAATCATATAATAAAAGAACATTATGTTGATGCTTGCATGGGTGAAGTGCAAAATAAAGAAGATAAATGCTTGTGTACAGAGATAACTGAGTCCTAAATGCATTTGCAGAATTTGCACGTGCATGTGTGTCTGCAGGTATGCACATTTGGTGGGAAGGAGGAGAAGGATCTAAGTGTGTCAAGAATGGCTACTTTGCAGATCCTGGGAATACTCAATATATTATGATTATTAGTACACCACCTATAAATTCTTCTCATAGCCAGGACTGTCGCCGGAAAGACACTGTGCAACAAAAGGTTGTTCCTGTCCAAAAGAGCTTGTATCTACCAAAAAAATGGAGATGGTAATTGGCTACAGAGAGCAGTACAGATGACGAGGAATAGATGGTAGGTAACACCGAAGCAGAATACCAAAGCAGCATCCATCCACACAACAATCTTTCTCTTATTTTTCTGCACAGCAAGCGATGTGATCAGCTAAGCCTTATAAATGCTTTAAAGCTGCAGCACTTTCACCCTTTCACTGTTTAGAGGAGCAGAATAGACTTACTGGCAGGGTTTAAAACAAGGAGAAATGTCAGGAAAGGGCACTCTGATCAGCTCTGCCAGAACTGCTGGAAGCAAAGGCAAAGCTTTTGTTTTCTGTAATTGGTGTGACGGAGAGGTCTATCTTTTACTGTAGGCTTAACCCAGTACTCATTGTCATGGGTTTCTGCTGGCACCATCTTTCCTCAAACACTGCTAAGAAAATGTTTTTTAGGACATTCCTACAAAGTGTAATGAAGGATACCTGGACTGTCCCACTCCCTGCAGTGCCATTTCCATCCGAGTGCATTATAAATCAGATTACGAACCTCTCACTGGGCAAAATGCCATTCTGTATCTCAAGATCTCTCTACACTTTGTGGGAGAATCCTACATTCAGCAAGAAGAGCCTTTCTGTCATTCTGTTTTTTTTAAGAAATCATAAGCAACTGCAGAAATAGTAGGGCTAAAGAAGATAGATGAACTGGCAGTGTGAGGCTGTGGATGAATACTGCGTATCAGGAGCTAGCCCTGCTGGTTTACTGTCCATCAAAATGCCAGCTATGCACTCCTGTGAGTAACCCCTCATACTTTTCTTGGCAAAATGTGCACTATTATGAAAAAATATGCTGTTTAAACTATTTGAGTTTACCTGGTGAATTTTGACTGATAAGGTTTAGAGAGCGATCACAGGAGCAGTTCCACCTGCAGATACAAGACAGCAGTAACCTCAGTTTAGGGTGCAATAACCTCCTTCATTGGCACTGACGCATTCAGAAGAGGACATCGGCCCACAGCCTTTATGAGACTGTCAGGCTTGTACAGATTATGCAATTTAACACATAGAAATCATTACTGCATACGATTTACAACAAATGTAAATGAAATGCCTGTCCACTTTATGCATACGTGGGCATAGGTCACTATTAAGAGTACCAGCAATTTCAAGCAATTTCTGTATGCTATTTTCTGCAAAAATTAGCACAATAGCTTCCTTATGGGGTGAAAATCTATAGGAGAGTTAAAAGTTTGGTGAAATGGTTCCTGACTTCTCCCTCACTGCTCCACTTGTCAGGCAAACTTTGTCCTACCAAGGCAGGCCTTAAAGTACACCTAAGGCTGGGCATGGAGCCAGTCTTGCAGCACTCCCCTCCACGACAGCAAGGCCATAGCATAGGCTTGTTTCCAGAGCTTCCCCTTGATGCAAAAATATTGAAACCAGCTATAAAAGAAATATTTACTGCTGAAAAAAAGAAATATTTACTGCTGTGGCTATTACAAGGACAGTACAAACAATGACTTCCTCGGGAAAGAATTTTGTGAGAAATTGGTTTGCATATTTCCTGACCCCCTTGCTTTTGTAGACTGCTGAATCCGTGACTGATTTCTAAAGGAGAAGATGCTCTTGTGAAAGCATTTTAAAATTCCTTTATATATATATCTATCTCATATGCCAGAGCCTTTTACTTTATAAATACCTATAATTATCTACACATACACACATAACAACACATATGTCTCAATATAAGATACATACATACAGCTTATTCCACCCACTGCTCTTCAAAAATGAATACTGAACAGTAGTATAAACATAAATTAAGTATGAGGTATACATCTTCACCAATCAAGATTAATGTATATTATTATCCCTTGACCTCTTCTTAATGCTCAATTTTACCATGTTTCTAAAATATTTATACCATACAGGGTGTTAAATTATAGCAATTAAGACCATAGTATGGTTTTATTAATATTTCATCAAGAATGTTTCATAATTTGAATTTCCCTGGTGCCCTTCTGTTGCTTTGCTGTACACTATGGGGATGGAGGGCATTTCTATCTTGTTCTTCATCTTTGCAGAAATTTACCAGCATTTTGCTTTATTTATCCAGATGAAGTGTTCTGCAGTTACTGATTTTTTACCTGGTGGCTGACTCATGTAATAGTTTCAGGATCTTTATGTCCTGTTCACAACAACAAACTGGAGAGAGACCAGAGAAGGGACACCAAAGGAACTGGAGCATGAATTCAGGGAGAGGCTAAGACCAATGGGTTTGTTCAGCCTGGGGAAGAGAAGTCTAAATAGTGATTTAACTGCAGCTGACTGCTACTTGGGTAGGATTATAAAAAAGGTGGAGCAAGACTTTTGCAGAGACTCAGACCAAAAGGACTTGAAGCAAACAAAGGAAATTCTGGTTGGACAGAAGGGAAAAACTATTTTCTTAGTAAGTGATAGTTGAGTGCTGGGACAGGCTGCCCTGAGAGGATGAAGAATCTTTATTCTTTGAAATTTCCATAATTCAGGTGGAGCAGGGCCTCAAGAAGCAAAATTTCAGATTTGGCTCTGCTTTACACTGGTTGTGGGACCTAATGACCTCCATAGGTCCCTTCTGACTTAAATTTTTCTATTATTATAGATACATACATAACATCTTTTAAAGGCTTCACAAGAGACTGGATAATTCCATCCTGACATTTCTGAAATACCGATAAACTCTTCCATGAAACAGGTACTGCATGTTTTTATGAGGAAAGGCTGCTGTCCTCAAGAGTACCATCATCTCTCAGACCTGGGTTCAGCAAAGAATTTTATTTCTGGTTCAGTTTGTTCTTATGCAGCAAAGCACTTTAAGACATGTTCAGCTGATGAATCATGGTCCAAAAGCACTGAAGTGAAGAAGAGAATCCAAAACTTTGGGAAAACGCAAAACAAACTAACATTTGGGCTTTATGGCTTAATTTTTGTGGCACACAAATCTGTATAGTGATCACAACAGGGCTGAACTACGTTATGACAACAAAAATGGAGAGATTTAAAAGATTAGGTAATGGAACTTTATGTGAATAATGAAAAAATAAAAAGAAAGGCTTTTTTAGAGAAAACAATAATATTAGAACAGGCAAAAATTAAATAGAAGTAAAGGAATAATATGCCATGCTGTTCCAGAGAAAGGTCTGAAGAAAGGCCTCCCTGAAGCAGTGTAACGTCACTGCCTAAATGATTAAAGGACACGACTGAGTATTAGAGCTGTCAAAGCATGGGGCAGACACCGGAGGAAGATAGGAAGAAGATGAGAGAGGAGGAAGAGAGATGGACCCAGAAAAACAAAGTGGTATGAGGGTAAAGAAAAAACCACCCAGGACTTCAGATTCGGTTTACCCACTCCCAATATTTTACAATCTGTATTCCAAAGATGGTATCATAATGCAGTTCTGGACATGTGAAAATTAGGCATTTAGAAAAAGCTTCTTGCTTATTTTCCTTATAGCTGATAGAGAGAGATGTGCACTTCCAGGAAGCACTTCATTGTCTCTCAGAAAGACACAGTTCACTTGTAAAAGTAAAGTGTCGCCATCCATTTGATGTGCAGTCATGATACGCCAAAAGCTGTTGGGGGTTTGCAGCAAAGAGTCATTTGTGTGATAGAGACATAGGTAGGTGATCTGACAAAGAAGGGGTATACTGAATCAATGGCTAAAAAATCAAGATGGAAAGAAGGGGACACCTCTGCTAACCACAGTCTTAGTCACCCAGACCGTAACATGAAGGGTAAAATTCTATAGGGGTGTGTTCTCAAAATTCTGAGACAGTAGTCTCAAACTCTAACTTTGGGGTTTCTCCTAAAAGAAAATTCAGTATTTTTCTCCATCCATATATTGTATTTGTCGCTGTGTTCTAGGATATGACGTCGCGGTGAGTAATACTGACGTAGAGTGATAAGATTGATTTAATCCAGCAAGAGAATACAAAAATTAAAATTAGAGTTGTAAAATACTTCATTAATTTTAAAACACCAAGGACACTTTTAACTAGGTACGGACTACAGCATCTTCTTTTTTTTTTTTCTAAATCATTAAATTGCTTTTTTTGTGCTGCAATGATGTTATACTAAATACTTTAATATATAATTGTTTCATTCAGTACCCAGCAGCCTGTTTTCAAAATAATGGAATGTTACAGTTTTTATATTTTCATTTGAAAAAAAAAACCCCAAAACAAAGCAGAATTCTGTGTATTATAAAAATCAATCAAAAAGTTTGTTGAACAGACAAAGCTGACAAATTATCGGGAGGTACAAGAGCCTCCAGGGTTATCCTGAAAGGATTTGGTTGTTGTGGGAATTCATATAAATGGGGGCACCAGCAAAATAGCTCAGCTCTCTATATTACATTGTCACATAACAGGAAGAGTTGACGCTCCTTCAGGTAACATTGTGCCACATATAAAAAATGAGCAATTTTGAACAATTAGTTTCACCAAAGGTTGAATGAGAATCTGACTGTCCTGCTGTCTTGCCAGGGAAGCTATGAAGGAGAAAGGAGGATAGTTTTTCATGTGTAGGATGGGTGAGGAGATGAAAGACACACAATTAACAGGTTTCTGCATCTCTTTTTGATAGCCAACTTAATGAGATGTTCTGCAATTCTGGACAATTCCTCAGGTCAAGTTAGGAATGCAATTCCTACAAAAAAATCACCTGTAACAGATAAAGGCACCAAGGTCTTGTGAAATAGAGATATATGTAGGACGTAATTATACGTAAAGTGTATGTGTTTTGTGTGTATGATGTATGGTGCTGGAACTGGATTTGCATATATTTGAATATTCATTAGATCTTCAATATCTTTTGAAACAAAATGCAATAAAAGATAGAATAGAAACAGAGATAACAGAGAGAAGATGCATCTTTTTCATTTTCCTAATTTCACACTGTATAATGATCTACCCATCTATTTTCTTATTTAAAAAATATCAACAAGATGTTTGATATTATAAATAACATTAAATAATAAACATTAATAATGCATTATAACCTTACATTCAATTACAATCTTTAAATTAAATCCAAAGGTATTAATACTTAAATAAAAGTTAATATAAAATTAGCTTTTAATTATAACACTGCATTATTTTGTGGAAATTACATTAAGTAGTTCGAAGACTTTAAGTACATACGCCTATCTCAATCAAACTGCAAACACTGTTGACAACTCATTAAAAGGAATAAAAATCTAACACTTATTTGGTAATTACAACATATAAATACAATTCCATTATCATATCAATCATCTGCATCTACCTCACTCATTTAAACTACCATATTATTATTACTCGTGCAACTTTACTATGTACTTAAAATACACTATGCCACATTTTAAAATTATTATTTCAGCAGCAGTAGTGGTAGGGTTAAAGGAAAATAGCGTTTTGATAAAGCCTAATGCATTTGAAGGGAAAAACACTCAAGAATATCTAAATATGTTTTCTATGCACAGTTTGAACTCCAGTTGTTCAAAGTGAAATGTCACCTTTGGTGTGGAACATGAAGTACTTGGGATAGAAGAGCGGAACAGCATCAACAGAGGACCGTCCACCTGATGCCATAAAATACACGTATTGATTCCATATTTTGAAAGCTTACGTTACCTTGACTATTTCAGATCCAATGAAAGTTCAAACTGACCCCAATGAGTTTAAATCCTGCTTTAATTAAAATGTAATGTTTGAGAAAGACATACAAGCTATTCTATCGTTACGCTGTTATCAGCAAACAGGGTAGTAATTCAGAGACAGATATATGACACATTGGCTTTTGGACCAGAGAGATTGTAAAAACTACAAATATTACTTGTATTTACAGTCCTCAGTAGACTATGAAAAAGAAATTACTTTGAAATATCTTTTAGAGTAGGCAGAGGTTGCCTTTTTAAACATAATTTAAGTTAAAATACTTAAATAATCTATATTTTTCCACTGGTTAATACTATACAACATGTTTTCAGCATTAGACATGCCACAAAGCAAGTAAATTGACTGTTGGATTTATCTTTGGCATTAGGTCTTTTTTTCACACTTGTGGCTTTTAATTTTATTCACCTTTTATTTTAATTATTAATTAGAATTGACTTTAAAAAGGACCTTAATTATTTTTCTTGTAGTAAAATCAAGAATTTTGTGTCATATTCATGATGGTGATCCCATTTTAAACCGTGGTGCTATATAATAACATATGGGAAGATAGTGAAAAGGAAAACCAAGAATGTTCTCTGTGTGGTATAAAGTATTCAGATTTCTTTCTCCAAATGACATCTGGACACGTAGCCATTAGGAAGCACTTTTCCTATAAATATATATTTCAAATGTTATATCTAGTTAGGATGAAACACCAAGCAGGAGGTAACAAACCTAAACCATAATGCCTGGGGAAATGAAGTGGGGTTAGACATATCTGGCATGTCTATGTTTAAAAACATTTTCCATTAACAATTTCTCATTTTTTAGTGATGAATACTCTTTGTAACTGATCCAAAGGAGTGCTCATCCGCTGGGACAGTTACTAAACTACCATCATGCAGTGACCTACATTTCTACACAAGCCCGTTACTAGTTATAAGTTCAGCTAGCAATTTTGGGTAATCATAATGAAAAAACCATCCTCAAAAAAAGCCAAAACAAAATGCATTGTTTGACATGAAAAACATCTTCTAATTTTACTTTGATAATAATTTGTTTTGATTTTTTCTAGAACAAATTGCTGAAAAGGCCAGAACAGAGCTTAAAGCACAACTGAAACCAAATACTTAATTTAAATAGAAATAATGCAAGGAGATGTAGGAAAATAAATAAACAGAAAATTGTTCTTCAGGTATTTACCCAAATTAAATTAAAGTTTGTTTTGCTTTAGTTTGGTTATTAAAAAAAAAAAACAACCAACCCCAACCCAAACCACAACAACCACTGCCTCCAAGAAAGTTCTTCATACTATGTTTTCCAAATGTCCAAAGCCTGTTCATAATAAAGGAAATACAGTCTGACTTGGAGATTTCACTGAATCTGTTTGGAGTAGTCTTTATCTGGAATTGAGACACTGTAAAAAATTGTCTTCCTTTGTATGAACTGAAGATGAATCAGTAGGGGATGGGACATCACACATCCGTTCAACAAATATCTTTTTGAGAACCAAAGAAAGTGGTTTTATGAAGAGTGAGAACAAAATAAGTAGCCGACTATCTTTTTCTTCCATTATTAGCTTTTGCTTCAAATCTATTTTAAAATACCTTTTTCTAATTAATACAATTCCTGCCACTGTTCATATAAGTAGGATCTGTTCTACAGACAGGCAAGACCAAGACCCTGGCAAAGTCTGGAGCACATACTTGGTGAACCTAAGACACTGCTAATAAAAGTTGCAGCTGGTACTCCTTTCACAGAAATTACTACTGTAGAGCAGGATATGTGTTTGTGCCTGAACTGCCAAGGCGAAATGCTGCATCTTGGCATGCTCCACCCTCCCTGGGCCTGGCAGCGACAGGGGATGGATGGACACATGCCCCAATCTGTTGATCTGCCATGGTAATGATAGCCCTTGGCAGAATAAAGGAGTAGGAGCCATACATAACATTTCACATTTTACAGCTAAAGCTATCAGAGCATGTCTGCCTGAGTCCCATAGCTGAAGCCATCGCCGAGCATCCCTGCATGTAAATACAGCCCAATTAATCTCACTTTAATAAGAACTGAACTCAGAAAAA
>NW_010405203.1:38354-39048 GCF_000710305.1 Buceros rhinoceros silvestris | reverse complement strand
TTTCCCTACTGAGCTTGCATTTTTTCCTGTTTTGCAGTGTTGTTTGAGCACTTGCTTAACCAGGCGCAGTGTTGGTGACCTGTCTGATGAGAGCAAAGGTGTCTGAATAATTTGCTGTTATAATAGTATACAAATATAAATATGAATGTATACAAAATTCTTCTACATGATTGTAAGTTCTCTCCAAACAGCTTGCTGTTATGGCTTTGTTGCACCTAATCTGAATAATAGCTTTCTGTGCATAATTCTTAGGTCATAATTCAGAATTCAATTCAGGGCTGAATTGAACCATGGTGTGAGGTGATAACTGGTTTTGCCTCACTGATTTCACTGTTGTGCTCCATATGGGCGCTGTCAAATAGGAACCTTACCCTGTTGATTTTACAGGGATACTTTTTTGCAGGCATTCAGTTAAATTCACTCAAAATATAACAGTGCATCAATTCCAGCTAGAAATAAAAGCCACACAGAGCTGTTTCTGTTTTGTGATTGGAAAGAGATTGCATAATGCAGACACATCCCCTTTATAGAATAATAGATGTGTCAGTGAAAGTCTTTATCTTCCATATGAGATGGGAAAGTTGTGAAACAGAGATATAAGTGATCTGCCACAAGTCACCCAGCAGCCTGCTGCCATTCTTCATCGTCCTGCAGCCAAACTCAATGACACTACATTTCATCCCATGGTTCAGCA
>NW_010405203.1:18751-38269 GCF_000710305.1 Buceros rhinoceros silvestris | reverse complement strand
AGCAGTGAAAAATGTAAGATTACTATAACTACTTCACAAAATATACTATAAATAGTTTAACGTCCTCATGCCAGCCTGGAATTTGTAATCAAACACTACTGGGGGTGGGGGCAGGCAGGATAAAAAGAAGTAAAAGTAAATTAAAATCATATAGCTAAAGAAATCTGCTGGACTAAACACTCCGGTTTTTCGACCTCAGCTAACTGTCTTTTTCTGAAGAAAGGTAAAGGAAATTTTTCTGGGAAAAGGAGAAGCAACCTCTGAGAAAAAAGCAGCAATCAACGCACAACAATAAAATCATAGGTTAACTGCAGGGTTCTATATAATAAATACATCTAACAGCTCATTGTACTTGATACTTTGGGCCCATTTAAAAATGAGCTGATAAAGCAACATTATTTCTTAAATTGATAATCAGCTTACTGGATTTCAGAGAGGTCAGAGGCTTCCTTGTTTATTTAGCTGAAACAGTCTTTTAGCTCTCTGATCTTCTCAGTCTATTGTTGTCAGTCTTCAGTGAGTTCTGCTTTTCAAATACCTTGTCCCCAGCTCACTTTGCATTTCCTATGCAGCAATTTAACCCTCCTCATACTTTATAAGACAGGGTAAAAATCTATAAATCAGGTGTCCATGGGTGCTTGTGCCCTATATCTTTGTCAAGGATGATCACAATCAAACGCTTGTTTCTCCAGACAGCCTGTCAGCGAGCAAAATTACAGGTTCTCAACTTGCCCTGCTGTAGCACAAGGCAGAAGACTCTTGTAGCAAGGGAAATATCTTTGTACTCATTCTTCATCTGCCTCTTTTCTGTCTGTTTTCTTAGTTCTATTTATTTTTGTAACAAATTGTGATTAATGCACTTTTGAAGAAGGAAAACTTTATTAGACATGCAATACTCATATTCCTTTATGGATATGGTTACTTCAGCGATAGTGTAAAAAAATGGAGTGTGGTGCAAACATAGCTAAGCCAAGGGTAACCTAGGGAGTTTGAACAGCTCTGCTGTGCCACCACGACAGTTTGAAGACCAATGGGAGGCACTGGTCCAAGGTGCCACAGCTAAACCGCTAGCAGCACCCCCAGTAGTTTAAACCATTTGAAACACTGGTATTCCCAGGATCTTTTATTTCTAGGTCTGAAGGGAAAATCCTGCTGTAAGTTTTGCCATGGACTTCACTGTGGTTTGGGTTTGGGTTTTTGTTGTTGTTGTCGTTGGGTTTTTTTTTTGACATGTGAGTAATACGTGCTAAGGACTGAGAACATGACTTAAAACCATGACTACTGGTCCTTGGACAGTAGGAACAGTGTATTCAGAAACATCTTTCCTTTAAGCAGTGGCAGGTTTTGGATGAATTCTGTAGGCCATTCATCATCTGAAACAGGACCTATTAAAATAAACTCCAAATAGTGCTCTGTTGAGCAAGGAAAGATGTTAATGTTATAATATATAAAGCCCATGTATCACAGGTCATTATGATGAAGTTGCATTGCAGGAGAGAAAATTTTCTGAGAGGAAACTGATACATATTTAAAAGATTCATCCTAAAGTGAGCCTTAGTACATTGCTAAAAGGAAAAAATTGGGATGATGCTGCATTACTATTTGTCTTTTCCTTTTAAACTCTAGGAAACATGAAATATTAGGAAATTCTGCCGTGGTCTGAGGGCTTTCCTATGTCCCAGAGCCTTCTCAAGGATGCCTCTGTCTTGGAGCACTGCTTGGAGTCACCACATCACCTGATACTTTGCTTCTCTCCCTCATCATCCTTACCCTAATATGCTCTCTAAGGAATCCTCACAGGACAGGCTTGAAGTCTGTCAGAGACACTATGCCAAGAGTCCCTAGGTACACCTGCATTTTAAGACTCCTTTACTCCTCTCTCTGCATGCTGCAAAGAACTCAACATTGCAAAAAGTCTTCCACCTTCATTTCCTATTTCTTTCTTAAAGGAAATAGATTTTTTATCTCAAATATGTGCAAGCAGCTAGACAGGAACGTGCTGACACAGGGCACAGTCTTGGTCATGAATTCCAACACTGTCTCCTGGCTGTCACTTTCTCTGCTTTTCCAGCAAATATTGCTAGTTGCACAATGTTATTGCACTCATAACAGACCTCCAGGCAGAGTACAAACCATTAATTAGTTCCCTTTGATTCCAACAATTCAGGCAGTTTTTCACCCTTGTACTAACCCACTTATTGAGTCTGAAATGTCTAAACCTGAATTCATGGATGCTACAGGAGATCGTGTCAAAAGTCTTGTTTAGGTCGAAGTAGATAACAACCACTGTTCTTCGCCTATCCACAGAGCTTGTCATTTCATTGTGGAAGGCAATAAGGTTGGTCAGGCATGATTAGCCCTTGATTAATCCATGCTGGCTAGTCCCAGTCATCATCTTGTCCTTCACATGCCCAGCAATGACTTCCAAGGAAACAGAGTCCATAATTTTCTCAGGGATCAAAGTGAAGCTGATCAGCCTCCAGTTTCCTGGAGCACTCCTTCTTGCTCTTTCTGAAGTTGGCTTTTCTCCAGCCTCAACTGCAATCTTCACAACTTTCAAAGAAGATAAAGTGGCCTTTCTGTGATAGCAGCTGCCTTTCTGAGTATCCTCGTATGCATCCATCTTGATCCAGGGACTCTCCTGTGGCAAGGTTTCTTAAGAGATCTTCAACTCAGTTGTCTTCTACTATTGTAGATCATAGTTTCTCTCCTTGACAACTATTTCTGCACTGAAAAATATTTTGCTGCTGGTCACAAAGACAATATTGAGCAATTCTGCCTCTGCGTTTGCTGTCATTAAATCACCTCCTCCATTCAGAAGTGGGCCCCTGTTTTTCTTCTTTTTTTTTTTTCCTTTTACTTCTAATGCAGTGGTAGAAGCTCTTCTTGTTGCTCTTGATGTCCCTTGCAGTTTGAACTCTAGTGCAGATTGGCTTTCCTAGCACTGTCCTGGTTTCTATGTATTTTCTATAGTCTTCCTTTGTAGCCTGTCCTTCTGGTATACACCCTTTTTGCACTGGAACTCAGTAATGACTCACCAAGCCAGTTTCCTGGTACATCTCGTTTTCCTGAGTATGCAGGAAGAGTGTTCTTGTGCTTTCTCTCCCTAGAGACCTGCCATCTCTCCTGAACTGTTTTTTCCTTTAGAGTTGCCTCTCACAGGATCTTGCCTACCAGTTTCCTGAAAAGCCAAAGTCTGATCTTGTGAAATCCAGGAACATGTCTTCCTCATTTCCCTCAAAATCTTGAACTCCCTTATTTCATGGTCACTAATTAGAATATGTTTAGTACAGCTATATATGCTGATGTGAGTACAGAAACATTATTTAACTCATTCTATACAGATTTCCACTTCCCCACTAGATTCAAAATAAAGTGTGTTTGCGAGCTTGTGGAGTCTCCTTCTCTGGAGATATTCAAAACCTGCCTGGACACAATCTTGTGCAACCTGCTCTAGGCAAACCTGCTCTAGCAGGGAGCCTTTACTAGATGATCTCCAAATGTCCCTTCCAACCCCTACCATCTTGTGATGGACTGCATTCAGAGAATCCTGTGCCTACAAAGAACCATCGGGCTGTAGCAGCAGGTTCCCTATGTAACTTATCTATATTGTACATGGGTACTGGCCTGGCATAGTCTCCTTTTGCCTTAAAAACACTCTGTTTGTGAACATAGTCCTTAATTCTGACTGTAGTCCCTCTTTGGTTCAATGTTCTGGCTCATAAATTGCAATAGTCCATACCTTGGCACCATATGGTGTCATTTACAGTTTCTGCAAAGTATTTGCTTCTAAATCACACCAGCTGCACAGCTATAAATTAGATATGAGGCAGGAGAGAATCAAATCAGTGAACCACAATGCTATCGTGACTGATTTTGTCTAAATTTCAGAAAATTTGTTTCCTGCTGGTGAGGCTGAGTCCATCCAGAACTGAACCCTAAATTTCACTGCTTCACAGCATTTTCCCATCTTTCCTTTCTGAAAAGCTTTAAATCAATTTTTGTAGTTCACCATATTTTGGGCATCATGGACTTTATTCTTCCTAACTTAAAGATATTTCCTGGGAGGATTTTAAGATTTTTTTTAAGTGCAGCATACTCTAAATTAATCCAGGCAAATAATCCATAAAAGCAAAGGCAAAGATGTCTGGGGCCTCAGAGCTCTTGTGGTCTTATAGCATTATCTCATCCCATAGCATGTCAAAGTCTTCAAACAAATATTCAGTTCATCTAAAAAACTGTTTAGTCTTCAGGAACCAAAGCTTCAGGGGTTTTGATCTCAACTCTTTAAGTTTTTCCTTAATCTTAAAGGCTTTAGTTTTGGTAACTCCTTCTCTGCTACACCTTATTACTAAACATGCGGGGGCAGAATCTAGGATGACTTTTTCTCACTTTGAATAACTATCTGCTTATTTATTTGTAATAACAAGATTTTTTTTTTAGGTCTGTAAAATAACCGGTATATCTCCAGAATGCGAAGCATTTCTAGAGGAAACTGTATGTAGCTCATGAATATACCTACGGTCCAAGTAGGACTTTGTTTCACGCTGATCCTCTGCTTTGCATTTCTTTATAAACACTAGTCCCCTTCAGACCTTGCCTCCACCCCATAGTCCTCCTGACTGCTGAATCTGTGCCTGAATGGATAAGCCAGAGGGGGAAGAATCAAAAGTTGCTATCTCAAGCAGCAAATGAAGGTAACATGAGGTAGGTTTGGGAAAGGAGAACCTTTGCCAGTGATTTAAAGGATATAAATAACAAAGAAGATTCTGTGATTTTATGAATTATTTCAGGAAGTCCACAGAGATTTCTACACAGTACTGGGGTGGAATTCAGATAAGAAGCATTAAGATATGTTCAAGGAAAAAATAATTCCTAAAGGTGAGATCTATTAAATTGTGGAACAGTCTCCTGCTGGAGGGAGTGCGAGCAGAATGATTTGGGTGATACCATTCCAGTGCTTCACGTGGAAGTTTATTTACACTGTCAACCGCAAGCATTTCCATTAAAAAAAAATTTGCTGCTATACATGCGTGCCGAACAGTCTATGTTTAGAAAAGCAAAAGATAATATTTACTTTATCACCCATTCTGTGTTTCCTGTTATTATTTTGCTTACCAGTGGGAACAGTTTTATTGCCTTTTGTGTGTGTGCGCGTACGGCAAAAAGAAGAATTGGAAAATGCATAGTGTTTATAATGTTATAGAGGTTTTTTCCTTCTTTCAGAGAGTAAAGATCAGAATGAAATTGCCTTCAACAATTTGAATGTTTTATTTTTCCTGAATGGAAGACCACCTGAAGTGCTGAGGTGTAATTTGGTGCAGAATATGCAACATTACATTGCAGGCTATGTATTTCTCAAGGAACTATTCTCTTACGGCAGATATGTAACTGCCACTGATGACACCAGAAATTACACATTTGCCATAGGAAACTGACTGCCTGGTCTTGCCCTGATATTTTTGCTACACTAGTGATTCAAACACTTCATATCCTTTACTAACCACAAGTATATCCCGTATGCACAATTTTTATTCAACAAAAAAATACAGATATAGAAACACAGATATTTATCACTGTTGCAAAATAATGCCCACATTTTAGGAACGGAATTTCTAGGAGACAAATATGTCTGTATGCATATGCAAAAGGATACTTCATATAAAATTGAGCTGCAAACCAGCAGGTGTTTTAAAGCACGTATCTGTTTGACCAGGGATTGTAACATTTTCCAATATGCAACTGCAAGGGAGTTGAGAGACTTTTGGTGAACCACAAGTGTGCTATAGCCAAGCATCTCAGCACACCTCAGCTTGCTCTGCAAGCCTGCCTCTCCATAGCTGCTCAAAGGCCCCAGCAGGACTTCATTTGGAGCTGGCAGCCGAGTGGACTTCTCATAGCAAATCTGGCAGCAAGCAGAGTTATGTGAGGTATCTTTTAACAGGCTGCGTTGGGTAGCAGAACCATTTAACCTGGCACTTTGCCTGTGCTAATTAGCCCTGCAGAGAAGATGAGTAAATCAGTTCAAAACGCCGTAACGTAACCAACCTGCTTCTTGTACCTGAGCCAGATCACTAAACACTATCTTAGGCGTCTCTTTAGGGTGCTGCAGTTGAAGGATATTAGTTAGTGATGTAACCTGAGTAATTAACACACAGACCAGGGGGCAAAGGAAGCAAGAGAATGGGAATGAGTAGAAAGAAACAAACCCCTAATATTCTGTTGTGTTTGGTCTCTCAAAAATATTATTATCTTCGCATAGATAATGAGGATGAAACTCTTGACAAGACAAACCTCTTTTCAAATCTTATGGTTGTATTAAGTCGAAGTAGTGTTAGAAGCTCTATGAATACATTTCAAGGTCATGTAAATTATTTATCCCAGAAAAACACTAGAGCTATTTTAAAAACATCCATAGGTCATATATTTTTTCAAATTTGCAGAGAAAGCTGGCCAATAAATGGAGGAAAATATTCTAGAAATGGAATAAAAATCTCAAATCTCTTTTAGCTAACTAACATTCTAGCAATGTGATTTAATTGTATTCTAAGAGAATACGCTGGATGTAAATGATTCTGAAGTCACAGTGAGGTAAATGGTGAACATACATAAAGGATATCGCTAGTTATGTATAATTCCACCTTAAACTTCAAAAATACAGTTAATGAAGTAAATAATTCTCTCTCTACTTCCAAAAATATAGAAGAAAGGCACGAGAAGTTTGTTTCTAGGACCTAAGTTTAGCCAACTAAAATGTAAGCATCCTGTCCAATACTGCTGGTAGAGGAACACAAAAGTATTGGAGACAGGTGTGAATGGTAAAGTTGTCCTGTTATGATCTTAGTTACATTAACCCAGGAATTCTTTCTTTTCCTTCTGCATTTGTCATCATCTCTATTTATTCCTTTTAAAAAGTGTTGAAGCTTCTAAGGTCCTATGATTTAAATGTTAACTACCTTCAGAGTCACAGTAAATCATCACTCAAAAAAATGGGTGGCTGAGCACATTGTCAGAACAACGTGACTCATCACAAAACAAAATTTGGTCTTATTTCTTACTGGTTATTTTGGTATCTGTTCGTTATTTTAGAATTCCTACTAGTCTGCTTACTTATCCATGTTCTTCAGTTATGTGGATGACACGTATCTTGCACAGATCATCTAACACTTCCTGAATGCTTTTGTAATTTTACTGCTACTGCTCTAACTCAAAGGGCAACATTGCTTGGAACAGTATTTAATCTGTTACTGTCAGAGTATTTAATTCCCTGCTTCAAATATTCTAATATCAAAATATGAAAGCTATGGATTTCTAAAAGCTTCCTCAAAGATCAAGCTTTACACCTCAAACAATGAGGCTGCGTGCTTTCTCAGTATTAGCACACTAATACACATACACATTTAGTAGTAAAAACGTATTGGTACTACTACAAACCCAGAGGATGCCAAGAAAACTTTGAATCATCACAGCTTAGGGCTCTGTCTCTTTGTTTTCCACGGATCACCTTTGATCCAAGCTTTTGCATGAGTTATAAGTATATTTGGCTCTAGTCTGGTACTGAACAGAGGATGTCTGGAGTGGCAGAAAGTTAGCGGTGATCAAGGCAAGTACATTTACTTGCAGATTGCAAGTTTCATGCTAGGGAGCAGGACATAAAGAGACCACATGTGAGGCCCTAACTAATTATCACCTGTCTGACATTTTAAACTTGGATGTGATGTTTTCTACTGACTTTCATTTCTTAGAGAAAAGATAACGCCAGCACCATTTATTTCTATTGCATTCAGATCCAACGCTCTGTTGAGCTAAGTGATGCAAAGGCAAAAGAAAAAATACCCCTATCTAGAAAATATGCATCATGGATTCAAGATAAATCACCGTTCAAAAGTTAGGTGTTGAGCACACATTTTATCATCTGTGTAAAGACATGTAGATCTAGAAGGAAAAGCTCTGACATACACTGGATATGTATCTGAAAATAAAGGGAACAGAGGTATCTACCTCTCTGTACTGACTACAAGGGAATATAAAGTGACTAACTCAGTCTTACATGTCTAACTTTTGATGTTTAGATTACGGCAGATAAATGCACTCCATACTGCGAAAGAAAAAAGTGACTTAGAAGGATGGAGCAGAGCACAATCAAATATACACATCATTATTTTTTATTATTATAAAAGAAGAATTGTAAACACCATCTATATTCATCTGTCCCCAACCAGCCCACTGGTAAGTGATTTATGCTGACACATATTAGGAGACAAGATTTGTAAAAGAAGGCAACAGCTTTTATTCAAAGGATTACACAGTTTACTTGCTTTTCCGAGCTGTAACAGTGGGTCCAAAGAAAAAGGTATTTCCATCACTAGAGTACTTCCTTTTCTCACAGCGTTAAGGATCAGAACTGTAAGAATATTACCATACAGAGAAGATGTGTGACAGTAAAGATAGGCTTTAAAAAGACAATTAAGAAGAAAATACTGGCCATCAAACTCCTGTTCTAGGAGCACGAAGTCTCAATTTACCTAGGGAAAAGTTCTATTCTTTAAATAAAAAATAGAAAATTATTAAATCAGAGTCACTACATAATGTACTTATTCAAATAACAGGTCAGGATAAACACCGATTATGCAACTCGGTGAGAGCGATTTGCATTCCAGCACATGCACACAATAAATTAGAGGTTGGGGTGCTATCAAACACAAACTCCTAAGAGGAATTGCTGTGTTTGCTTGTTCCCATCAAGTAATTCATCAAACCAAGCCAAGTCTTAACCCAAAAATACATTGTAAGTCCACTACAGGAACTGCTTGAGTAAAGGGTGACCTGGAAGTTGCGTGTCTGGTCATCACGGCAATCTCAGTCGGCATCAGAGTTAACCAGACAAATCATAACTCCAAATCCACTCCAAATAGTCATGCACCACTTCCCTATCTCTGCAATCAGCTGAGCAATCCCTTCTTCCTATGGCGCACATTTAAAAATGCCCTTCTGCATGCCTTATAACAACACGCATTTGTTAGAACTGAGGAACCCAATAAGCTTCAGCGCAGATGAAAAAGTCAATAAAAATACTGATTAAAGCGAAAGAAATGGCTTGGCCAGTAAAGTGTACTGGAGAACCAGCACTTCAGGTTTTGTGCACTGATTGCCACATGTCTGATAGGATCGTGCTTCATCATCAGCTTATTTATTGTAAAACTATAGAGAAAAGATAAGGGAAAATAGCTGGGACTTTGGTGAGAAATCTAATATGTAAGAAAACCAAAAAAAGCACAAAACCAAAAATAAAGTCATTCAGAATAAACTCTGAACCTGCTTTAAATGGAAGATACTGGGTTGTAGGCTTTTTTGTCTCCCAGTGGAAACTGAAGAAAAGACAGAGGATAAATTCATCTGTTTGAGAACAGAAAGATGTTTGTTGGAAAATGGAGAAGAAAACAAAAAGGTTCTTCAGCATTTCTTGGACAGGGAGCAGAGTGAGCAACCTGGAAGAGCGATGGTGTGGGAATTGCTTTGAGTGACTACAAGCAGCAGTGGTGGCTGTGCCCTGCCAGTTGCTAGTGGCCCATGTGACACCCTCATCACCAACATCTGCCTATCATCTACGTTTTTCAGTGGCTTGCTCTGAGTGGTGCCGAGGAGTAGCATTTTCTGCACTCTCTAATGGGATATACATTTTCATGCTTCATCCCCTGACCTCACATCTTAGGGACAACATCCCCCACGGAACGCAAGAGCAGATAAATATAAAAAAAATTATTATATGAGGTTTGGGAGAAGAGTTTTTCCCTCCCAGTGTCAAGTTTAAAGAGGTTCCAGGTGAGAGGAAGCAGCTGCAGATGCCAAGATAAAAAGGCAGATGTTTGAACCTAATTTGATATTTTATTTCCAGCAGCCTAAAAAGTCTTCAGTTAACTAAAGGCCAAGTGATATTCAGCAGAAGAAAATTAAAAAAAAAAACTGTACAGAGAGAAGGATGCTTTTTAGTCCCTCTGAAGTGAAATGCTGTGAACCATACAATTCCAATTTCAACCTCCCACTTAAGTATGCATGCGGATATCCTTTGCACTGCACTGGGAGTAAGGGCGTTCCCAAAGCCACAGCGTACAGCTCTGTCTGATGGCAATGTATTTCAGAGCAAGAGGTTTACAGATCTACTTACACGTGCTTTGTATCACTTTGAAAATGTGTGAGGCATCACGGCTCATCTGACCTCACAGGTTAAACATATGTCATCTCTACAATAACTTGCAAAACCTTCCCAGGGTTGTTCTCCTCCCCATAAATCTTAGGTTTAGTTAATCAAACAGTGAACAGGAACTTCTGGCTGTTTGCAAATGTCTCTATAAAATATTTGATTAGCAGAGGACTCAGTCACCAAACCAGAAGTCACAAGCATTAAAGCAACAGCCAGCAATGCAAAAGGAGAAGAAAAGAAACAAATACAGAAACCTGAACTGGGAAAGCAGGTTTTTAAAAAAATTTTATGCAATCAGATCAATTAAAAATATGTTTGTGACCTAACGGAATGAGGTTGGGAAAGATGGAGAGAATAGGAAATGTTTGGTCTCAGCAATGTTGGAGTGAGATGTTCTATAGTTTATGACATTTCTCATAGGTAAGTACAGTGTAAAACCATTTATATATATAATACCTCAAATATTTCTATTAACTAAAGGGAAGTTAGACTTCCAGTATGAAATGTATTACACTGTAGATTTGGTAGTCCTTTTGGAACACATTTTTAGGCATATGAAGGAGAAGGTATCTGGGAACAGTCAGGATGAATTCACCAAAGGTAAAACATGCCTGACCAATCTTGCTGTCTTCTACAATAACATAAATAGGTTTGTGGGCGTGCAAAAAATGTGTTTCTCCCTTTTAAGTGCAGTTTCATGGGTAAAGAGAACACGCTTAGAAATAATAGGTATCTTCAAATTGTTGGTCATCATACACCTTCAAATTTCAGCACCTGTGAGACACTGTAGCAAGAAGCCCTGCTTCATGGCATCAGGGTAGAAAAAAAACACATCAAAAACTTCACTGTAAATCAGCAGTAAGATGCTATTGCACGAAAGTGTAATTGGTTCTAAAACACAAAACCGTATTTCTATTTTTCCTTTCATGAGCACTAGTACTGGGGAACTCTGATAATACGTCAAGTTAAACAGCGCAAAGCAGGATCTCAGTGCTCCTAATAAAACCTGTGATGAGGTTACATTCAAGATACTTCACCACATAACTGTTAATAGCCCAAACCTGCCGTGGCTCCAGTCTTTTACACCAGAATTGAAAGAGCTCTCCAGGATTGCTTTTCCTTCATCAGAAGACCTCATCTCTAGCAAGCCATACTTAGACCCTTCTGCTCCCACCATAGGAAATACACACAGTGAATAAATAGCTGGTGTTGTTGCCAATTGCAAATTTTGTTCTGCACTAACTATCACCATAATAATGACAGAATGTCAACAAAAATCACCAACAAAAATCAGCTTATGGACAAAGAGCAGGAATCTCTGAAGAGCTAGGAACGTGTTTGTGCTACCCTCCATTGAAGGCACACCCTGTATTTCTCTGGGCTGTTGAAAACCTTGGGTGTTACCTCATCACTCTCCGACACACAATTTTCAATTGCATGAGACATGTTTTTAAATCATTTGTAGCCTTCAAGGGTTGTCACTTCATCCTAGACAAGGTATTAATCATACACGTGAGCCATTTCTCTTAGCCACCTCTAAGCTTGGCTGTTTTGATTCACTAGGTCTGAAACAGAATGTGAAGACACTATACTGCTCTTTGAGAGTTAGGAAGGCATTCAAACACAGATTGGCTTATATAATATTATTTTAAACAGAGAATAATTATGGGACTAAATGGAGCAATAGGATGAAATTGCCCAGAAGTGCTGATGACTTTGCACTGTGAGGGTGAAGCAAAGCCTCCGTTGGTGCCGTTTAAGCCACAAGGCAAACTGAGCTGGCCTTTGCCTTCTAGAGAACAACCGTGCAGCAGCCCTGACAGAAACACAAATTATTATTTTACATAAATGTTAATTTGCACATTGTAGATGGTATTAATCTTTTTTTTAGAGATTCATGAGATGACAATATAAATTAGGCAAAAGAAATTTTTTTCTGTCATTGTCAAAGATCCTCACAATTATTGGAGCACATGCTGACCTTGTAAAGACTGAAAAATATGAAGAATTGCTTTGCTGAAGTAAAAAAATCTAAACCGATATGAAAATGAAGTAAACAGAAGGTTAAAAAAAACCCTCAAAACATTACCATGGGAATATACTTTTTCTGATCATAAGGAAAATAAAATTTAAAAGAAAGAAAACCTGACTTCCTGTCACTATTAATGAAATTTCATTTGCCTTTTCTATTTAGCGGCTATCAGTCTTCATATATCAAATTTAATTTTGCACCGTTGTACATAATTTTTCAGTTGTATCAATAAATTAACCTCATGGATTGTAAAGCCAGAAGGGACCAGTATGATCATCTAATCTGACCTCATAAACCAAGGAACATTTTTCTTGATTAAGTTCAATCTGAGGGAGTGTGTGTGCCTAGACATGTATACATATATGCATACTTTTAAATTGAGTGTCTATAATTTTAACAACTCAATTATAACAACTTCTGATATAATCCCAGATCTGCTAAATCCAGTGGATTGTGGATTAGAGCCTTAAAGTCGACACTTCTAAAAAACAGAAATGCATTTCCAATTTTTTCATTATTTTACTGCCAAATTGGAAAGATGGTGACACCTGTCTTTTAGCGTACAGCAAATGCATTTCAGTGTGGGAAAAGCATCAATGTTTTAAAATTAAAATTCATCGTTACCTTTTACTTACAACACTTGAATAATTGTTAAAAACAACTAATTACCTGCATACCAGAAAGCACATTTAATTAGCTGCTCATAAACAAAGTGCATTTTGAAAGCCCTCCGGGGGCGATAGGTGTAGAAATTCTATTAACCAAAGTTGTGCATGAATTTAAGCACTTCTTCGAAAATAAGCTCTGGAGACCACTTTTATGCATATTAGTTTCTCTCTTCAGAGTACTTTCTGCTCTTCCACATGCACATGAATGAAAAGATTTGTCCACCTACAGTGGTACAGATTTTTATGAATGGATGAACGATGCAGTTTTTTGCCTTTTGTAACTGAGGTAAATGACAAGGTTGTTGAGCACTTTAATAGCTTCAGGGAAAAGTTACAGAAATTACATCAACAGGATGGGATAGGAAATAGAAAATTTACATGCAAGAGATCAGCTTCGTTCAGAGAGGAACTGAGTTCGCAGTCACTGGGTTTCTGGGTTTGCCAGGCCAGCTGTGTCTCTGAGCAAGTCATTCAGAACCTTCTCCCCCGTTTTGCTACAATATTAAGACAATAGCAAGACAGTGGAGAAACACACAACCCCCCTCTTACCCTAACAATATTATGGCCACTGAGAGAAACAGGACACAGACACACACACGCACACACACACTCAGAGTCACATGCATTGACTCAACCCAATTTTCCCTCCAGCTCAAAACGAAGCTGCAGCCAATATATTGAAGCAAACAAACACACGGTCTCTCTGTTTGAAAAGCAAGAAAGAAGTTACCCAGATTCCCTCTTGATGAAGTAATGTCAGTTCCTGTCTACCTCATTCCTTTACTGCAGAAATTGTCACCTTCAAAATTAATGGTCCTATTCAGAGAACAGTGCCTATCTATCTCAAAGCATTTACCTGTTAGAGCCAGTAACGTTTTTCTGGAGAAATATCCTCTATCAGGAAATACTGTTTCATTGAAATCGAAAGTTTTAAGTGAACATGCTGATTTTTATAGTATTTGACAGAAAAATTTAAATGCTTCAAATAAAAGTGGAACATAGGGTTTTCTCACTTGATTTTGTCCTGATGGTACAATCCTGTTCTATTTCTATTTGTGCTGGTATTAAACCTTAATTTCTAAATAATGCAATATCGTTTCCTATAATTCAATACTATATTCTAATGTGCTGAGATTGTCAGGCTGAGCTGTTTTGACATTGCTGAAATGAAATTTTTAGTAATGGTGGTCTAGATGTTTAGAAATACTTCTACTTCAAAATTTCTTCTTGAAATTTCTTCTTTAAATTGCAATTTTTTAATTCAATGCAGATTGACAGGAAGTTAAAATATTGGTATTTACCTAAAGAATAAATTTTATTTTTTGATCAAATGCATAATAACTATATAAGTAGACAAGTTAATGTAGACAGTTTTATATATAGTTTTGGATTTTTTTTTCTGTCTCTCCGGATACAGGTAGTTCAATGCCTTCTGCAATGCATGCAACACGCAGAAAACTTCCACATACACGTGTTCAGGTATGAATTACTTGTAGTCTAGATACATATTTGGTTTTCTTGCTTAAAGAAGAAATTTTTAACAGAACTATTTGTATCTGGTTGTAGTAAATTATTTAAAGACATCTTACATACATATTTATATTTGTGTGTGTATCTCGGTGTACGTATTCACCCCCATCCCAAGCACTATTGTTAACAGAGGTTTTCACTTTACATTTACTTGCCAAAGTAAATGTTTCCCTCCCTGTTTTATACTCTATATAATGAGTTGTGCACTGTGATGACTTAAGAAAAATTTAGGTAAAGTCCTTGTAGAAAGCCTCTCAGTTTGACTCTCTAGGTGATACTTTAGAAGCTGAAGTAAAATTTCTTCCAATACTATTGATCTGCTATAGCCAAAGCAGCTGCATTTACTGAATCTCAACGGTGGGTTGTCTCTTGTGATTTCTGCATTAATAAGCAATTTTATGGTAGTCTTAGGCACTGCTGATATTCTAATAACATGTCAAATAGCCTAACTGTAACGTGATTAATTCCCCGTTCAGAAGAGGTGAAAAGTTGTCGAGTAGGCAAGAGGATGAGTGGACAAGACCTCACCCTTTGCCTGGAAATAGCAAACTCCGCAGACTTGCTTTATCTAGGTAGCAAACAGTGATAACGTGTAAAGAAAGCTACACATTTCACACATGCTCTTGCCAAGGTTCAGACACCCACTGGCCATGCTGTGTAGTCTCCTTGCTCAGTTGGTACAACAGAAACAGGGACAACTGTGTCACCTCCTTTTCTTTGCCTTTGAAAGATAAAGCTTCACACATACAAAGGCAAACGCTTCCATCCTTCAGAGAAGCAATTTTCCTTCTGGCTTTATTCAGACAAAATTATCCTTAGAAATTAAATTAAGAAAAAAAAAAAAAAAAAGAGGAAGGATCGGTCAGGCCCAACATGTTTCTAGCCACAAATTTTAAAAGTTTATCTTTCTGATACTTCTCAGATAAAGCTGGTGACTATTCACACTCTCCAAACAGAGCAGAAATTTAATTTTAAAAGCTTCACTGTTTCTTTTGCACAAAAGACAAAAATACCGCAGAACATAGAAAAAATGTTTGTTATTATTTTTAGGCATATATAGCAAGGAATAACTATTTTTTATTCTTTATAGTGCTTTGAAGCCATTAAAATCATTATTAGCTCTCTGGAATTTCTTATGATAGCATTAGTCATGATGAAATCATTTATGGTAAGCAAGGCATTTCTTATGAGCACCTCCATAGTATTTCCACTGAAGTGACTGCAAATTATCAGCATTTTTAGCATCAGCTGAGAGATAGTACATTTCACAGGTACATTAAGACACCACCCCTAAATGAATTAAAAAAAAAAAAAAAAGGCTGAATTGTTGTAAGAAAGTCTGGGGTGAAAGAGCAAGGCTTTCCTTGCCTGAGGCTGCAATAGCTACTAGTTTAACTCAATGGCCAGAGCACTCCCTGGGGAAACAAGAAGCCTTAATTCTACTGCTGGCAGTAACTTTCCCTTTGTTAGCAGCACATGAACAGAATTATTTTAAAAATAAACACTCCAAGATGACTTATAAAAACAATGTTCCATATGTGCAAATGAGATTTTGCAAGCACAAAATTATATGCAGAAATTACATTTGGTTATGGAAAAGACTCTTTTCACTAAACCAGATACATATTTAATTTCTATCGGATAAATTGCATGCTACCTATTCACTAACATAATTTTCCCACTGATGATTGACATTTAGATATCAAAGAGGAAAAAAGATAGCATAACATTAGATTGCACATCTCGGAGGAGTAAAAGGTATTCATTAGACTAGGTATTCCAGCAAATGGCATGCTAAACTCTCAACAAAAATCATGTCAAAAGTCATGTCAATCTCTTTTTTTTTTTTTTTTTGCTACCTCAAAAGCACATCTGGCTGTGGATGACAATCACACGTACTGGCGCCTGAAATATAACAAATAACTTCGAAAAGATGAAAGCCGGAATCAGTGTTCAATACACTGCATTGCTGACCGGTATTCAAGGACGTGAAAATGCAAATAAACAGGGCTTGAGTATTCCCACTGGGACAGTGAGCAGCTGAGGGGCACTACGGAAAGAACGAAACCATGGCAAAGGAACTCAGGACCTTACAGGGTGTTTAACCCTCCGGAAGGGATGTGATGCATATACAGCAGCAAAGCCCTGGAGTTGCAGGCAATTGCCGCACATTCTTCCGTAATGCTGCTATCAGCCAGTTCAGAAATAGGATATCCTGGCTCCAGAGAGAATCCAGGCCAGTGCCTGTAGCTGAAAAGCAGATGGTGTCTTTGATTAAACCTTATCTATTTTTATGCAAGGGTTAAATCAGAGGGAAAAATGAGGAGTAATTTTTTAGAACTTAACAAAGATGGAAAAAAGATCAGATTTCTTCCCCTTGAGAGAAAGACAGGTCCTACGGATGGAAAAAAGATCAGATTTCTTCCCCTTGAAAGACAGGTCCTACATTAAGAAAACAAAGAGCCCCGTATTGCCGAGTAACTGGACAAAAATGACTTCCTCACACCAGACTGAACTATTCAGAGAGAATGAACTGCATATGGGAACATGTATGCTGCAGTTAGTGTCTAGTTATGCTTCCCTCAAAGGGAATAATGCTGAGAATATAACAATAGAAAAACAAGAAAGGAAAGTAGGAAGATTTGTGTTATTTGTGTCCATTAACCCAAACTATAAGGCTTCCCTTAAATATTAAATACCTCTCCATCATTAGAAATGCAATGTGAAAGGCTAAAGAAATATATTATGTGCTGGATTTCTTTTATGAATTTTTTTCTTAAGAGACAATGAGAAAAGCAACACAGCTCCTTTAATCCTGTAATCTCCCTGGTAGCAATCAGCTTGGGCTACATTTCAGTTTATTCACTTGTCATCTACATTAAGAGTCCTTCAATGAGCTTTTCTTTTAAAGTAAATAAAGAATGACACATTTATAATTAGATCTCCCTGACCATTCCCTTTTAGGTTTGAAGGATATGAGATGTGGACATGTCGTGCAGCCCCAGCTCCTGATCAGTGTGCTAAGGAGCTTAGACTTTCGCTGTCAATTTGTGAATAGTAAAACAACCAACAAAATATACTATGGGTGCTGCTGGTCCAGATATTGTGGCCTCTGCATGCAGAAACTGTCAGAATCTTGAGAAATGTTTTGAACCACACTGAAAAATAAAAAGAATTCAAAACAATCCTGAATATCAAGCAAACATTCAGTCATTTAAGAACAAAACATTTAAGAACACAATGGCAAGAAAAACTCCTGCTTCTGCTGAGCCTAAAAGCCGTAAGTATGTTTTATGTTTATTAGGAATAGAGTATTATATGTTAGTGTTTGTAATTCCCCTTGATATTCAAGTAATTTCTTAACATTCACGGCCATTCGAACTGTCCATAACATTATTCCTCATGAAGGGATAAAATGAGATTATTTTTGTTCATTCCCTCTAGTTCAGATTTGGTTTTAATCATTCATGGCTTTGCTATCTATGAGCAAATTTCTCAACAAATGTATCATATAGTTTTCTTTGATAGTCTAGGAACAGCCTAATGATGCTGAATTTTCAAGAGCTTTTCAACATAAGAACTGTATTCCAATAAAGGGACTTGTGCTTGCCTGCTTTCTTTCTTAATATAGAGAACAAAAATCATACTTTTTTACTGCCTTTGAACAAACATCAGAGATAACTGTCCAATACATATGTTCCTTGGTTGTATTCACTGATAAGGGGGAAATACAAGAATCATTCAGAATTTCAGCTGTAAGACTAGAACATTGCTAAGGGAAGTTAACTTTGGGGATTTAGTGAATCAGCAATGTTCTTTTGCCTTCTGAATTTTACTGGGACTATTCAGCACTAACGTGGACCTCCTGGGACCCCAACTATTCCACTTCCATCAAGACTACAATAATAGACAACCGACATTTGTATCGACCTCCCTCACTGTACCAGGAAAACAGTTGATAACTTGCCACCTTTTTCTCCACAAAGTAAAGGTTTCTTTCTAGCCTAACTTCTACAGTGAACAAAATCTACCTTGCCTGCTTTCATTTTATCCTGCAATCTACACTTCATTGAATTATGAAGTGGCTCACTTTACCAACTCCCCACCTAGTATCATCTAGGTTAACATCTATGCTCTATTTATATCTTGAACTTACTATTTACCACCTCTTGCCCATTAAATCTCTTTTCAGACAATAATAGTTTTAGAAATCCCAAGAATCCTAACTATGGCTACTCCAAGAAAAATAAATAAAATAAACAAAACACGTCCAGTAACTGAACTCTAGTCTTGAGGCCCCTTCTACTCTACCCCATCCTTGGCCATGGGCCTCCCTGGGGCTCTTGCACTACTCTGTGACCATAAGGCATAATTACTTAATGTTTGCAGGGAGGTTTTCAAGATGTCTGAAATAAGGCCTGTGTTGTATCTCACCAGAGAAATATTTCTGTTGCATAAAAAAAACCATGTATGCTGATTTCCCTAGAGTATGCTCTGAGGACATATACAGGGTATTTGATGTCATAAAGCCTTCAGGGAAAGTGCTGGAGGGTTAGAAAGAAAGCAAAATCTGGGGCAGTCTTGTTACCCACAGGTAATGGACCTTGGAGTTCACTGTTCCTTGAGGCATACTTAGGGACTGGGGAAAAATCCTAGGTGAGATTTGCAAGAACTGTTCTCTGGATTGTGTTAAAAGATTGACAATACAGTGACCCCAACAGCCAATGATCCACTGGTCAAGACTGCCCTATGTCCGTGTCTTTTTAGGAGTATAAAAAATGTGTACCTGCAGTACAGACAAACATATTTGTTTCCTGTGTGGTAAAGGCAGTTAGAGAAATAGGTAATCTACGTGACAAGTAAATTCATAATGAAATATTTAATTCTTCAGGTAATTAAACATCAGAGATGGAATCTAAAAGCTTACTTCCAGCATAGGAGTAAACTCTCACATTAAGACAACCAAAAATAGGCATCTGTCTGTGATCTACACATTCATCCAGTCAACAAGGCCAGGGGAGTCAAAAGAGCTGTTGCATTTATGTAAGGTAGATAGCTACACTAAGTTCAGCTAAACACAAGTGACT
>NW_010405203.1:0-18500 GCF_000710305.1 Buceros rhinoceros silvestris | reverse complement strand
AGGAATGCAAATAACAATTTCACATGTAGGCATGTCTAGGGTGAACCCCATCTCCAGACTGAATTACGGCTTAGACTGCTTACTCACTGATATTAGTGCTATCTGATACGCCCTGGGACGCTTTAGCCTCCTGCAGTCACTGCAGAAAGGCACAGAACTTCTGTATGTCCTGCTACATGTCATACCGGATGATTCATATGAAAGTATCAAGTACCATTTCAAAAGGCATCAGACACCTATGGGTGGGCAGAATAATGAAGCCCGAGCTGTCTAGACGCTGTCAGTGAGGAAGACACCTTCTGAGGGCAGTTTAGTTCTTCCTACAGTAGTGGGAACACAATGAGCATTTAAATCAGGTGTTCAATATTTCATAAGAGTAGGATGGGATGAGTCCCAAAACAAGGAGTCTACACAAACTACTTAAACTACAAACCTACATAAACTACTTATGTTATCTCCATTCCACATATCTTTCTGCAAGAGGTGAAGGATTCTCCGAAAGATATGCTGAATATATCATTAGAGAACTGAAAATATCTGAAGTTTTTATTCTGAAATCCAGTCTAATGTCACTGAAGTTGAAAACCTTATAATGATTTCAACAGTGTAAGAGATTTAATTGAAATTTCTTAGCTGGCATCAATTCTCCCTTACACAAACTAGGCCCTGGAAAGGACAATCACACCATCACAATGCAGATTGTACGGCATATAACATTTGAGATTCTGAGAACACTGCAGTCAAATCACTATTTACAAGTCATTTAGCTGACAATTCTTAATCTAACATTACGCTGCAAAATTAACTCTCCAGAAAGTAAGTTTTACCACAAAGAAATATTTTATTTCTAATTAGCAATAAGCAACAGAAAATTGTTCACTCGTCTTTGGTAGTCTTGATTTCCTTTGGCAATACAAGTATATGACTCTTCAGACGAGAAAGATTTTTGTAGTTGTGGACCTAAATGTGGATTTGGAAGCTTAATTTTAGACATTTAGCTTTACATTAAGAAGGCTAGAGATCTTACTTGGAAGATTTCTAAAGAAGAAGCATGACTGCATATAGCCCAAAGAAAGCCAGGTCAGGTATGTTGTAAGGCATACAACACAACATTACTACATGAGAGAAAAAAACCCACAATTGGGTAAATAGGAAAGGCAAAATCAAGAGTTACACACTTTGAATGGAACAAAGGAAACCTGTAGAGATACTTAAAGAGAGAGGTGAAATGGTCAAATCACAAACCTAAGAGCTACACTTGGTATGTGTTGGAGTTCTTTTTGGTTTGGCCAGGACTAAGAACAGATGCAAAGAGAAAACGTTGGAGAGCCAACGAAACTTATGCACAACCTATAGATGAAAAAAGATCAAGGGAAAAGAATTGAAAGTGACACTGAGGTTGATGAGGAAGTTGTTGTCATCAGCAATATGCCTACTCTGTAGAAGTTACAGGCCAACATCCAAGAGAAAGGGACGTTCAATACATTTTTAATTTTGTTGTTCAGGTACAACTCAACTCCGTGATGCAGTTTGTGTAATTTAAATACGACGATGAGTCACAAGTTTTCTAGCAATTCTTGAGGGGTCATCCCTTGGAAAAAGTGTGTAAAATAGTTCAAGTGAAATCTAAAGCCGTGCCGACTCACAGCAGGACACTGTCTGTTTACACCAGGTGAGGCTCTGAGTTAACAGATATGACAGATATTTCCAAACCAAAGCTGTGATTGACATTAAAATATAAGATCAGAAAATAGACAATGAAAGAGTACAGTGACAACATAAAAAAAAAAAAAAAAGGCAGCTCTTTTCCTTTCAATGTCTTATTACCAGTAAAAACAGTAATGCATTTCAAAGAACACTGATTTTCTAAATTAATGGAATTCCAGATGAGAAAACACTGGGCTTGATTTTACCTTCATAACATTTAAGAAGAGACCAGAACACCCCGTACTGGTATAGCTCCATTGATTTCAATTAATTTAACGTTCTGACTAACTATAAATCAGAGAACAGAATCAGGACAAATTAGCCTCAATGAGCATGAGCATTGCAAGAAGCCAACAAAACTCTCACCATTAGTTGTCTGGAAAAAGCTTTCAATCTAGGGAATATTTTATAACTCTCTGTGGAAGGCACTAAGCAGACAGTGTAAATTTTGCATGGATTTTTGTATTTTTTATAAGTACTAGGAAAAACACCTTAACTAAGTTAATTTAGAAATGTTCTTTCTGATCAATGCATTGATTTAATTATAATTTGATTCCTGGCCTGGTGATCATCTTTATGTAGCTCTGTAGGTGTATTGTGATTTTGAAATGCACACGAATATGTAAGGAAATCCATTAACCAGGCAACAGTTACTGGCCAATTGATCAGTCAATTCACGAGAAATGGTGCAGATTTCTAAAATGAATGGCTAGTTTACTGGTGGGGATTCTTGCACAAACGTTACACAGTCTGTTGCTTCAGCACCATCTTAGTTAATAATGAGAGAATAGCGGCATTGTAAAGGACAGGAGTTTGCTATTTACCACTACCTCTGGAAGAAAATGTGCATGGAGGGGATTCCTGTCAAAGACAAAAGAAGAGCTGAGATTGTTCTTTTGTACTGGATCTAAGAACGCACCAAAATACTCTATTAACACAGAAAAGTATTTTCAAATACATATTCTCTCTTCATTGGATCTTACATCACTAAAGTGCTGTTTGGAAGCACTGAATACATATTCCTAACCACTCACAATTCATTACATTCCTGTGAATCTAGTTAAAAAAAACTTAATTAAAGCCTGATCTAGTGCACAGAAGAGTATCTTTATGAGTAGTCCCACAGAAATTCTGTTCTGAGGGTGAATAAAGTTACTTAGCTGACGTTTATAGGATGAAAACTAGTGCATACCCAGTAGATGTACTCTGACCTCCCTTATATCACTGTAATTCCAATTCTTTGTAGTTTTTTTTTTAATTTATGCCATCTAACTTAGACTATATTGCTATGCAGGTATTCCTGATTTACTTCTGCATGGTGGACAACAGAATGATGTCCTGAGACCACCATAGTCTCTGCAGATTTGACAGTAGTCCTTTCCTCTCTGTTTGGAACACTGAGCAAAATTTCTGAATATCGACTTCTCTGAGACACTAGAAGCAGAAATACTTCCCTTTTTTAAATAGGCTCCATATCGTATTGTAGCAAACAGTGGAATTTCACTATAATTAGAGAAGTTCTAACTTGACTCTTGCTATTCCCCTGCCTCTTAGGACCGTTACTTTTCTGCACTATTTCCCAAAACCTCAGTTGAGTTTGAGCTGGAGGAAAAGTTAGGTTTTTTACTTTAGATTTTCATTTGGGCTAATCTTTCAAAAGCTCACTATTTTCCTTGCTGGCGTATGTTTGCCCATCGTCAGTTAGAATCTGCATGATTTTACATTTATAAAGAGAAGTTAAGCAATTCAACCAAACCCATAAACTTTTTCTTAGGGACCAAAGTGGCAGCTTTCTCATTACATATCAATTTACAGCTCAAAATCAGGAATAGATCAATGCAAACCATCTGCACCTTGCAAGTTTTAACATATCTCCCTTTTGTCACTCTCAGTAAAGCAGAGGAAGTTATGCAGAGCATGTGGTCTGCTTTCACAAATAATTTCTATGGAAAACAGCAGTCAGACAGTAATACAGGCCCAAGGTGACCTCATTACTGAAATTTGTTCTAGTTGTCATTAGACATATCACACTGTGTCACTCAAATCGGGGAAGGAATAAGAGATACTGACACGCAGCACCAGTGATTAGAGATGAAAAATACTGTTACGCCACAAGAATCCCTCGGTGGAAAAGAAATATGTATAGTGTTGAGGATTTATTCACCCCCCTGATCTGTCACTACTGCCTTTATGGCTTTATTCTTCTACTAGTTAATTCTCCTTCACAAGGGACACCACCTTTTCACAAAGAATATTTTAGAGACCAGTGCTCTCTGGCCAGCTATTTGCATAAACTATTGCTGAGTTTTCGTTTGTGACGCCCTCATGTTATGTAAAGATATTTACTGCAGTTGCAGCAGGCTGACTTGGACAACTGGTTTTTTGCACGTTTATTGGTGCAGATTCTTGTCACTGCCCAACTGTACTCATGGCTTCATCCTTCACTGTTGTAAGTTGTGATTAGATCAGGCCAGGTTTTGGCCTGGTCTTCTTTAAGTCCATAAGCTGTTAGGAATGATGCCGGCAATTGAGAAGATGGCATCTTCCTAGTCAGAATCAAAGCAGGATTGGCACAGACCCCAGTGAGAGGAGTTAAAGTGTCCAGCCCCCTGTCAGTTCCCACTCCCAGCTTTTCCCACCTTGGTAAACACAGATCTGGGCCAATCTGGCCTTTAGGACTTCATGCCCAAAGGATGCACTTCCACCCTTGATAAATATTCTCTTGCTGTGAGACTCTACATAGTCAACGTTCCTCAGTAGTTTCAAGACACACCTCCTGAAGCACAATGAGAATGACATTTAGTGCCACATGCTAAGGCTTGTTTGATTTTCCTTAACTGAAGAAAAAGGTCCTTTAAACCAAGTGCTCACCATTTATCATTATCAAAGGTCTCAAGATGCTTTTTGCAACCAGAATAAGTGCCAGATTATTGGGCATCATCCCAAACGTTTGACTGATTATATTTTGCTTACTAAAATTCTCACTGCTAAGCAAAAGGAAGAGGTTTCGCTTTCTGTTTCTGGCCTGGACTTTTGGACAGTTGTCACTTTGTACTTTAATCCTGTAGATAGGATATCTTAGAATCACAGAATAGTTTATCCTAACATAAAAGGATTCAGGGGTCTACAGGATGAAAGGTGTTACATGAAAGCAAGAAGTTACTGTTCCTTTTTTTTCTTACAGACTTCTGCAGCTCTTTTGGTGCTGAAAATGATTCATTTTTTATACTGACTGAGATGAGGGAGGAGGAAGAGGGGATATGAAAAGAACTTTGTGAAATGGTTAAAACGTATATGAGATGAAGCACGAAATTTTTAAAAAAATCTCAATTACTCAAATATAAAGTTCACTTTTAACAGTTTGATCTACATTTATTATATTATTATTATTATATTTGATCTATATTTAATTATTTTCTAATATGTTGCCCATTTATGTCCTGTTGAATTCTTAATTTCTTTCCAATGTCTTTTGCACTTTGCCAGCTCTATGATGAGGCAGGACTTTGTGAGTCTGAGTTACCTATCTCTTACAGTGATCAAAATATTTGCTGCTTCCTTCCCTCTTGAAAGTATTTTAGTTCTTCGTTTTGCCATTCAGACATCTGTCCCAGTTGTATGTTTTCTTGAAATAAATGTATTTATGGTTAATCCCTTCTTTCTGTAGTATACAACAATATTTTTAATCATTGCCTTCAGAAGGATCACTGCTTGATTTTCACTGAAATCTAAATACAATCTCTTTTAAGCTTCTCATATTTTAGAGATTTCCCCTTTTCACTAGAATTCCTTTCTGTGCAAACAGTACTGCAGAATGTGAACATATGTATATTCTATCCAACTACAATGTTGATAGATTTCTCAAGACATATGCTTTTTGTCTGTACATTATCAGATTGGTACCTGCTACATTTATTAGTCTGATCTGGAATAATGGCAGTCCTATTCTACTATTTTTTAACTGTAGCAATAAAAAAAATAGGACAATCTAAAAACGAGAAGTCCAACCAGTGACAGCTCATCATATATTATAATACGGCCTCAGCACATTTGTGGGTAAATTTTCTCTTGTGAGTTGTTTACAGCTGTTAGGGTTCATGTTGTTCCCTTATAAACTAGAAGTAGGAATTTTTATTTACCTCTGGCCATAATTTCAATTACATGAGCCTTTGTGCTGTAGGTTAGCGTACTGCCATAGAGTTTGGCTATTATTTTGGCATACTACAACATGGCTCACACATGATCTTTACCATCAGCAGATATGTGAAAAGAAAAGGATAAATGCACATATATATTAAAAATGCTGGAACAAAACCTTAGGTCTATAAAGACTTATTACTGTACTTGCACCTATTCTCATAGGTTATATTCTTGGCAGCTCTACATCACGAGAGTGAATGGTTCATGCACTTCGCTCATACTCGACAAACACTCTAAAGGTCACTGCTGTCACCTTTTCACTAAATATCACCAAAAATAGCTACGTAGCTGTTCTGGGAGCTCTAGCTTTATTTATTAAATAAAATTTGTGCTATAAGGTTTTTTCCAAGTCTTATAGTGCAAAAAAACAAATCAGATAGTTTTAACAATGTTTAAAAGTTAGAATTTTTGAGCAATATTTACAAATACAAAAATCCATTCCACTTCAATATTTTTAAAAAATAAACTTACTTTCAAAAATTTTAAATGACTAAGAACTGCTTTGGTTTTCATAAAAAAAGTCACAGATGCCCCCTTCTCCCTACATGTATTTCTTTAACTAAAAAAAGGGTAATTTAAGAAATACAAAGAGGTCACAATAGAAATTTGAAAAATACACCCCAACATGTAGAGTTAGCTGAGACAAAAAATAAAACCATTTCATATATACCAGCAATAAGCTGAAGCTGTCCCTGTACAGATTTAACCAGAAATCTGTCCTTTCCCACTCAGTTGCAAGCAGAAAAAATTATTTGGCATGCATAAATTTAACAGAAGAAACACATATGTTATAATCTGAATTTTTTCCTTTAACAAATTCATTGCACTCTTCTGTGAAGTCTTACACTTCGATATACCTCACAGTAAGCAACAATTTAAAAATTGCCAGGACACAAAAGAATGTGAATGTTACCCTAAGCCTCTTCCAGCAACTTACTTTAGAAAGTCATAAACATTACAGCTAATTAACAACCTAACGAATGCTGAGAGTGAAGGTCTTGATTCTCTATGCACTTCTGGGTTCACCTTTAATTGGTAACAAATTTCCAGGGCTGTAAATAGAACACCACATCTAAGCAATATTCAAAATTTACTTCTGGCTTTTCATCTCAAATAAAAATAATAATAATTATCATTAGCTTTCCAATTAAATTTCATAACTCATAGTTGTTTGAATAATGAGTTCCTCAAACCCAAGACTTGGATTAAGGATTTTTGCATGTCTTGTCTTTGATTTCATTCAGTTCATCATTGTAAGAAACAGTGTCTAAATGAGTAATTATTCCTTCATTTTGATTTCAGGACAAAATGTGACGGACAATCATGCTATCACATCAAGGAGGTTAGTTAAAACGTGGACCTGGATTCAGAAGCTCTCAGGAGACTAATTTCAGGCTCCGTCCCAGACTGAACCACATAACCGTGAGCTAACAACTCAGTATCTCTACCCGCAACATTGAATAATGATCATTCCCATCCTTAGTCTCTTGTCACCACAAGCTCAGGGGAAGTGGTGGTGGCATTGAGCCTTAGACTGTCCAGCACACTGCTCATTTTACTACATCATTTCGTACCCTCATCCTTATTATGAATATTGAATTATTTCAAAAGCTTAGTACATGGGAAATATTTCCCACAGTTTTTTAATGGCACATAAAAGATCTTATAAAATCTTTCGAGACGTGTGTCATACAACAGAAAAAACAGCTGTGATCACTTTGGGGACTGAATAAATAGGAATACAGCTCCAAACAGCCAAAGGAATCCTTCCAAAGTTTGAAAATAAAACCCAAACCACCAAGATTCTTTTGTTGTTGTTGTTGTTGTTGTTGTTGTTGTTGTTGTTGTTGTTCACAGAGAGTAACGTAACTAGCTATTCCAGATGTGAGCTTTGCCAATGCTTGTTTATTAAGTGTGAGCCTTGCTCCAGCAATTAAAACCTTTGGGAGTGTATGCAAACCAGAACATTTGCATTTGGCCTTGAGCAATATACCTTCTGCACGACAGTGTGCTCCCCACGGTTTTGAACATGCTGACAGCCTAAACTAACCAAACCTCCAGAGATCCAGTGACTAGAACCTGCAATAATCCAACAGGAAAGATTACAAGCTTTACAAATAATACCATGGTGAACTAGCACAAAGTTTATAGAAGAACCAGGCTCTGAGGCGACCATTACTGTAAAGGTGAGAAGGTTTTACCATGGCTACCAGCCAGACAAAGGTAGAATAATAAAAACAGGGGAAGACTCATTATTTTAGAGCTGATGAGTGCAATTTCTGTGGTTGACCTTTCAGGGCCAGATTCTGATCTCCAGGGAACAGGCTGACTGTACAGCTTCTGTTGTGAACAGCATGGGCTCGTGCAGATCTAATGATAACATGCCTGCACGACCTGTCTGGCCAACTGTTGTCCCTAGTCTTGTATTTTGAAACTAAAATACAAGTAAATATCTTTAGAAATGATTTACACCATTTCTAAAGAAAGTTTCTTGTTTCACCCTGTACAGAATCATCACAATGGTTTTCATTTAAAAAAACAAATAAAAAAATAGACAAACCTTTGAACCAATTTTATTCCTGAAAAATCAAACAGAACATCATCTGCTTTTCACAGCATCTTCAGAATAGGACCTGAGTGGACTCAAGTGTTGGGGAATATGCCAGGGGCTTATTCTCATATCTGTGTTACCTCTTCCCTGGGGACAGAATTAATTTCTATGCAAACCATTCATTTTTCTCATGATTTATAAACACTTTATAGTACATATCCTAAAGTTAAATAAAAAATATATTCTAATTAGACCAGAACCTAGAGCTAAACGAGGCTTGAAGCTATAGCATTTTTTAAACTAAAGTTTAAAATAATTTTTTCCCTTTTCTTTTATGTTCTAAAAATGTACAGGGGTCGATTACAATCAAAGAAAAGTGTCCCATGCACAGCAAAAGCAAGATCAGCTGGGTTTTATCTCTGAGCACAAATCAGGAGAATCTCTGTTTAAAAAAGCCAATAAGGTTATTAAGAGTTACCAGAAAATGTAAAAGAAATCCTCTTTGCATGCGAGCTACAGCTGCAGCAGCCAAACTGAGAAATTTGGATAAGTTTGATGGAAAATATACAACATGCCCACAAACCATAACTTCTTTTGTGAGCTGACGCGGACTAATAGCTAACAAACAAGAGGCTCTTTCAAATGAGCAGGTCCTGCACAGCTAAAAGGGATAGGAATGACTTATAGAGCAACCACCCCAGTCACAATATATCTTTGCAAAAGCTACTTCCCTCCAGAAGTTATTGGCATCTGCCAAAGCCACAGGGATTACCCTTCCCCTATGGCAGCATGTAACAGGAGGGGCAATTTTGGCTTCTGACCAAGAAACCAGAAATAGAAAAAATGTACTAACCATCAAAGTGAGAAAGCTAAGCCAAAATTCTTTAGGAAATTAATAGATTTATCCATGCCCAAGCATGACTCCTCATTGGAGCATGACTTTTTGCCTCCACACTGTGTACTAGAACTGCTCATAAAGCAGCGGAAAACGTGAAAAATGACAGACAAATCTGGGGCTAAAAGGGTATCCTTCATCACCCAGCCATTATTTGCTTAAGAATGACAAATTCATAGAGAGATTTGACCCACCAGTATACTCTGTCCCACTGGTAAAAAATTGTCATCTGACCCTAGAAAGGCAAGAGCCAAAGCATGGAAGGCACCACTGTGCCACACGGAGTACAGGCTTGCAGTGGGCCACCACATATTTAACCTGGAATGACTGCCTTGAGTTGAACTTCAAAATATGCTGAGGTAGCCTGTGACATTTGCCCACTGAGTATCTCTGATTTTCTGGTCAAGTCAGAAAGACCTGGGATCCCTTTAGCAATGATAATAGCAGGACCTCCTGCCTGATTGTCCATTTCTATCTACTCCTCTCAGCATTGCAGCCTTCTGAAGGTCTTCAGCAACCTAAAAGCTCTTCAGCTCAACTCAGTGCTCTTCCTGTTCTCCAAACATGATTATCACTTGTGTTGTCTAGACAGGGCACTTTTTTTACTGTCTCTCTTGTATCAGTTCTTTCAACATGCTAATCAATAAATGTATCCAGCCACCAAAAAATAGTCTATTCTGAAGAGGTCATGGCAAAAAAGAAGTGGAGAAGGGGCAGAACATCTGCAGGGTGGAGGGACAAACAGGTACACAAGACAAGAAAGATAGCCTATACATAGCGGAATTGATAGGTCTTCTCTGTATACACCAAAGGCCCCTCTAGAAATCTGTGTAAAGGAAGAGATTTAGTATTTATGGGGTTTTTTTGAAAAACAGGTGCACTTTGTTTTCCACTCTAGCGATTGATTCTCATAAAAGTTAAGTAGCCATCTATGAATAACGTTTACTTTAAGAGCTCAGGTGCTAGTTGTTGCTACTATAAAGATGAAGATATAAATTCTGATCATCTAAGCTCAAGGTCAGTGTTGTTCAACAGAGCAGAAATTCTGTTTTACTATTACTTTTCAAAGTCTCGGAAATAATTACCAAGGACCCCATTCAAATTCAACTATACAAAAGGTAGGAAATGGGAGATTAAAATTGCTTATGCAACTCAGTTTGGACCTCTTGAACATATCTGCTATGAAACCATCTTCAATTATGTGATCACAGACTATTTTTCCACAGCATAGCTGCAGCTCTTTTTGTGTGCACTGTGGATGGTATTCTGAGAAATGGTATTCTGGGATCGAATCAGGTTGATGTGGTGAATGAGGCTTTCATTTCTCTCTGCCTCATTTGTTTCAGGAACTGGAAGGTATATAATGAACCAGCAAGGGACTACAGAATGAGAAAATAAGATTTAATGGTTAAGGCAGCTGCCACTGAAGAACTGAATTCCATTTCTGGATCTGCCACAGAGTTCCTACGTGATGTTGGACAAATCACTACACATTTCCCAGAGACGACCGTTAATTTGATGTTCCTCATTTTCTGCCCCTATACAAGACAATTGTGCTGTGCTATTGGACACTTACAGCTGCAATTGATGTAGATTAAAACTATATTTATATACACATGAAGATTGATTAAAATATGAAAAAAATATTATTTAGAAATCAGCTGATACATTGTCAACAATTTTGTCCTTCGTCTCTCTGTGCCTATGTCTGTCATCTGTGAAGTATGGATAACAAATCTATGAATGGCCAGGGTATTATGCAGGTAATTTCATTACTGTGTGTGAAGCGTTCAGGTACGATAGGCATGAGAGCAATGATGCAACCAATAATTTTGTATTCAGAGCAGGTTATGAATGATGCGTGGTAAGGAAAGCCCTGGGGCCACGTACTACTTGAGAGGATGGAAAGAAACACATGCTAACTGCCAATGAAGCAGGGTCACGTGGAAAAAAGTATCAGTTTTAAAAAGAATGTCAGTTCTGCACTCAAAGGGGCCAAATTAAGTTTTTGAAGAGCAACCTTAGTCTTGGCATTAGTGTGGGATTGATTTTGTTCTTTTCGTGTAGTTTTGGAGTTGTGTTCTCTGCTTCTAAGAAGTGTTTGAATATGTATTGTAGTTTTATGTGAGGAGGAGGAGAACCCAGGTACCAACCGACTCTCCTGTTTCAACCTGGGCCACAGAGGAAAGGGAGTTTGCATCTAACCCCATGTTTCATATAGGTGCAGAAGAGGTGGAATCTAAGGTAACACCTTGGATTTGGGAATGAATGTCCAGATTGATGTGGCTTGGAATGAACATCCAGATGAATGTGGGTCCACTGTCTGGAAAGGCTGCATCCTAGGTTGCCCTCAGAATCAGGCCTGCCTCACCTAGCTCCACAAAAACTAGATGTCCTTGCAAGGAGAATATACCCACTTGGTATCTGGGCAAGTCTCCATTGTCTCAGTCATTCATTCAGGAAGTGCATGACTGAGGAGTCAATGCCTGAGGCCGCCAGTGGACATCCACTTCTCAGTTTACAAGCTCAGAGGATGTTAAACCTTAGCTGGGCCATGAGATGGGCTAGGCAGGCTGAGGTCTGTCCTGGAGTTTGGCTTTAACCTCACTGTGTATCTGAGCTGGGTACCTCCACCATCCATGCTATGACATGTAACCAGGTGAACCTGAGGTATGACGTGGCTGACTGTTGTATCTGCACTGAGGCTGCCCACCTGTACTCACAGATATTGAAAAACAGGGGCAGAATTGGTCTTTCCTGTTAATATAAACAGATTCAGCCGGTAGAAAAAAGAAACAAGACACTTTGGCAATTCACTGGAGATTGAAGTTCTGATAAGGAAATCACAGTGCAGGAAAGTCCTGTCTTGTTACTAACTTCCTTATTATATGAAAGCCATGAAAAAAATGAATATTGTGACAGGGTCTTGACCTTGCTTATAAAACCTGCATATTAAGTTGTGGGAAAGATTTCTGCTGAATGCTTTGTCTTACTGTTCACCCTGGTTTTCAGCCTTCTATTTGCTGACACCTGTTAGAGATGACACTTGCTCTGTCACAATGTATTACAGGCCACACAGAAGATCATATATGAGCAAACAATGGAAACAAGTTAAAACGCAAGTTTCCCATAATGATCTGAGCTAGCCCATTTCAGCATTAAGTCCAGGTGTTACACTGGGAGAGAAGACAGGCTTTAAGGTACATTGTAAATGTGATTGCCTGCGAAAATGCAAATACGTAACTTCAAAATTTCAGGACAACATGCCTGCTTTCTAAAGCTTAAAGCAGTTTCATTCATGAGGTTTATAATTTGTCAAAGTATTTTCACTAGATTTGCATGCAAATTATGAAATACAAAACCAATTTAGTACTGCAAAGGAAAGGATTTCAATCACTAAGGGAAATAAAAGTAACTTTTACTTAGAGCATGAGAAGAAAAGAAAAGCAAACAAGAGATTTAAAGTATCCTCTCTTGATGAATTCCAGCGTTTGGCCTAGAGAAGATTAGCAAGAAGAGTAAAAATTATTTAGGTATTTATTGATAAAAATTACCAACCCTAGTTCTACATGCTGAATAAACTAATCATTCCTAATCTTTCACATCTTCATTCTAAGCTTTCCTGATCAGAGCAGAATAAAAATTGTAACCAGGTCCAAACAGGGGTGCAAATTGCTCATTCTAAACCCCAGACGACATAAATTATCACAGACTCATTGAAATGGTTTGAGTTGTGGTAGTTTATACTGTGTGAAGATTCAGCCCCACATTACTTGCCTCTGTACAGTAATTTATGACTGCACTTATTTGGATTACACCAAACCAAAAGATATACATGAAATAGTGAGTAAATGTAGACACGATACTCACAGACTATCAGACAAAGCAATTTGATATAGAGGGGGAAAAAAGAGTTTAATGGGTGTGTATTCTGCTACCTGTAACCAAGCCAATGAAGCCCTTTGATGTTTATGCCTCAATTAAAACAGTATGTTAATACTGAGGTTGTATGACAATAAACTAAGGTGGACAGTACCGCTAACAGTCAGCTTAAATCCTTCAGCCAATTATGTATCTCAACATATGATGTATGTATCTCACCTGCAGTCTTATGAATATTAGGGAAAAAATACAATTCCCACTTTAAAAATAGATGGTCTTTCTCTTCTTTCCTACATACATGCACATACATGCAGAACTCTGAGCAGTCCAAAACATTGAAAACTGAACAGTGACCAGACACATCCGATCTTAGAGCCCTAGCAATACAATTTGGAAACAACAATTTTAAAATATTCAACAGGTTAATTCCTAAAGCAACTGCATAGTTAATAATATTTTGATTACAAACACACATTTAAAAGAGCGTCCTCACTCAACTTCATTTGAGTATCAGGAAATCAGAAGTACACAGGCTATTCTTGTTAATTTGGCTGGTCACTTGTAAGCAATTAATGATACAACAAAACGAGAGGCGTAATTCCTTGCAGGGTTCAAACTAGCTATTTAACTGACAGAGTGAGATCCAGATGAACAGATTTCTTTGATTTTTTTTTATATAAGCACCAGGAAGCTTCTTTCTTTCATCCAGAAGTTCAAGTCTGGGGATAGAACCAACCAATTTTAACCTCCTGGTGAGATTATAAATATATTTAGATAGAAAATTTGAACACTTGTATATTTTTGCTCTCACCAGAACAAAAAGACTAACTTTACTTATTTAATTTCTTTTTTGTTTTCTGTTACCTGTTTTTGTCTATAGTCCCCAATGACCATTATGATCACATATTGGTAACTGTTGTAGGAATATAGAAAAACTCAGGGTTTCTACTGTCAGGATTCATCCTGATGCACCTGGTAGAGTAGAAGAGAAATGATGATGATGATGATGATTTGTCAAACGCCTTACAAAACACATGGTGCAACAAGAAGATTTTAAGAAAATGCAAGAGAGAATAGGAAAGAATCAGAGGGTAATTTGAGAAAACTATATAATTACTTATGGCAGTAAATGGACAGCAAGAGCAGGTTTAATGCAGATGAATAGCTTTGTAGGGGCCTGTCACAGATATAGCAGATAAAAATAGCATGAAAGATCATTGTCTTCTACCACCAAATGCTTTGGGGACCAAGAGTAGCATTTAATGTAGGCAAGATCCACACCTCCATACTGAATTTGTTTTAAAAATTAGAGTGTTTCCATACAACTCAAGAGAGCCATTGTTGCATCATGGTTATGCATTGCACAGCAGAGCCCTCACACCTGTGCGCTACTGCAACACAAATAGGTAACAGTGGCAGAGCCAGAACTCCTGAGCTTTTGCTCTTGCTCCTCCTTTCACCGCTGCTTTCAACAGGAGCTACCTATTCTTGTAGGGTAAGCAGGGGAACTTGTGGTTTCCCCACAGGTGAGTAGGCTGAAGGCCCACACACCTACCTCTGACTGCAGTCTTATCACCAACAGGACAGAGAGCATTTGGGAAACTTCCATTCCAGTCAACAAGGAATGTGGTAGTATTTGCAATGAGCAAATACAAAATTTTCAGCATATGGACATCAGTCTTAAGAAAGACATACTGTGAAACATTCCTTTAGGCAACTTCTTGACTTGTGAAAGCATGCAGAGGTACTCGCAGACACAGCAAATCATCAACCTATCTCAGTAAACCAATTAATTTCTGTTTTCAATAAAGCAATTTCTGAAGACATGTTACCTAGAACAGTGCTGCAATCTGATAAATGTCTCGAGCGATAATACAGAAAGTCCTGATGTGCAAGTGCCTGAGCTCCTGAACACAAGCTGTGACGTTATTTTAGATACGTGTGAGGAGAAAACACTGCACTGGAGTGATTTGACTTTGTTTGGTAAAATATGCCATGGATATTCATCAGCCCACAAAGAGGCTTTGGTTTTCAAGGAAGGAAACACACAAAAGCAGCGCAGAAAAGGGCCATCATGTACTCGGGGTACAACTCAAATCTGAAAAACTGGGAGACAGGAGCAGCCTGCACTACTTTGATGTCTAGACACAGCCTCTGCATAACTCTGCTTCCGGCAGCACAATGAGGACGGTTTTTTCCCCCCTTTGCCCACTTCTTCCTCTTTTCCAGTTAGAGACAAAAGCTCCTGAATTCGAGGACTACCATCATCCCACCTACCAGCACCCTGTGGCTCCATCAGGGCTGCAGCCCTAGTCTGCTGGAGTACAAAAAGCAGTGTTCTGTATTAAGGTGCAGATGTAGGCAGCGTTAGGAGGATCGGAATATGCACATAGTTCTACAATATGAGCAAGCACAGTCATTTGATGCATAAATCAAGCCTGCATGACAATCAGAAACATTGGCTCTTCGCATCTTTCAATACTAAAGCTGATACAGAGTGCAAAATGACATCAGATTTCCTTTTTTTACATGAAGTTTACAAGGAACATTAAGCAGGAATTTTTAATGTGAAGGATGGTGTGAATATTGAAATATTTTTAAAAGCTCAGTGTTACAAAGTGGAGTTGAAGGAATAATTTTTTATTCACTGTTTTGTAATAGCTTCTGTGTACTTTACATCATTAATATTTAATCAAACTGTTTGAAAATAGAGCTATACTTTACTGAGATGCATTATACCAAGCCATTTACTCGCAATTAAGGTGGTAAAATATTAGGAAAAAAATAGCAATTCCTACTACGAAACTTTAATAGAACTGCAGAATGTTTTAATTTGCAATTTATGTCAAACTCACAACAACTTTTAGAACTATGAAATTAACACCAAGGTGAGTAGTTTACTCCCCTATAAAGAGAAACTGAAAATAGATTTCTTCAGATAAGAGGCACTGAGGTGGGACTTGAGTGGTATAACTTAAATTGAAACACAAAACCTTGCTAAAAATAACGGATAACCGTCCCTGAAGTCAATGCCTCGGGAAGGTGCTAACGAAGAGCACATCAATGGAAGCACCATCTTTCATAAGAGGTATGAAAGCCCTTGATGACTGTGTGCTCCTGAGTGACCCTGGGTAGTTTTTGCTCCTGCTGGAGACCTTGGCCCCTGAATTGCTCTGAAAGAATGAAAGAATTTGGCTCATATGCATTCTGCAAACCTAATTCCTCCCCTACTCTGCTAAACTGTTCTAGAGTGCTAACCCTGTCCGGCTAAATAGCTATTGCCCTCCACCATAGGAATCTTTGAAATTCTCTGCCTATATTTCTGTGTTTGATTAAGTATATTTCATATATTTTGGGGAGGAACGGTTCTTTGGAAACAAAAGGTATTCAAAATGTACGCTTTTAATTGCAGTAAGAGAACTGTGAGGTTGTCAAACAGAATACGAACAGAATAGTCTCATATGACAATACGTGTGCAAGGATTTTTAATTCTGGAATTTGTTTAACATTCTCCTTTTGTGTTGGCTGTTTCTTAAAAAGTAAATGGTACCATCTGTATAGACCATCTGAACTGAACTGACCCTGAACAGGAACATGAACAGAATGAACCTACAGATAATCCACAGCACTTTGTCAAGACTGATGGTAGCTAATTTACTTCAAGGTAATACAGATAGGCAATTATTATGAGAAAATTTTAATAAACAAAAATTGAGAAGAATTATGTTAATTTTGCAAGCATTACTTTCCACAGGAGTTTATTTTGTGGCAAAGTTTTCAGCAATACGAAATGATAAAGGAACGAGTCATGGGGGCTGGTTCTGAACACAGCATCTGTTTTGCCACTCCTGTCAAAAGCATTTACCATTATTTACCGTGAAGTTTGGCTTGCACATTAGCAGAGCCTATGATACAGAGTATCAGTGTATGCCTATGAGAATTGTATATGCTGCGCAGCTATCTCGGTGTGCCTGTGTGTCCAGTCCCACATACGCTGCCAGTTCCACATATGCTACCAACAGCAGCAAGCAACAAAGAGAGGTAGATGAAGAATAATTGTTTAAGGAATGGGGAAAGAGGCTGAAGAAAATCATTACACATCGAGATATCCTTGAGGAGTTCTTGGCCTCCCTACTTTGCTTTCATGTCCACTTGGTCCTCAAAAGCTACGGCCCCACCTCCCCTCTTCCAGCATCCTGCCTTTGGGCTCTCTCCCCACCAGGGCTGGCAGCATGATGGGAAGTCACTGGTATGACTCGACATCCCAATTTGCTCCAAGTGCTCAGCTGCTGCTGCAAGACCAGCCTGTACACTTCTGGAGCCTGTCTCCCCTGCAGGGAAGTCAGGATAACTCGATTTGCTCCTGTCAAGGAGAAGGGTGCCAAGCCAAGAGATCCGCTTCTGATGAGCCCTTGGCACTGAAACCAAGCCTTTGGTTCTGTCATGCCCTTTTTGCTGCTTGGATTCACAGGGAAAGGCTATAGGACCACTTCCTCTCCCTGTACAGCTAAACTGTGCCACCGTGGGAGGCTTGAACTGCGTTCTTAAACAGGCTCCCTGCTGTTCTGTGTCACATTCTTTCTTCTTCTCCTTCCACAGCAATTTTATATATATTACATTCTAAAACAGAGAGCAAACTCCAAGAATGAGCATCCTGCACACAATTTTCCAATGTTCATGCCCAATTTGCTTTTTTCGGCTGTGAATTTCATGATAAGGAATTCAGAAAGTATTCATACTGCATTTCATCCTTCTTCCTTTTTCCCTTGTACCCTCCAGTGCTACCCACCAGTGCTTGTGTAGTCACAGTATGTAAAACAAAGGGAGGTGGGTCTTCAAATTCCAAAATCTTGCTACTCATGCATTTTCACACAAATTAAATTAAACCTGACTTCATAAAAATGCTGACTTTAAGGAAAAAAAGTACAATTTTAGGAGGATAACTGATACCAATACAACAGAAAGACCAGTTAATATATTTAGTCATGTCCAGAGATTGATCTAATCCAGTTAGGGTTTTTTTATGTTTCATTCCCAGTTTTGCTTTTCAGTCTTTTTTGGTAATGTGAAATAAATGGCATGTTACATTAGTTTCTTGGCTTATGCTAAGTATTACCATGCATTCTCTTAGAGTGCAGCGCTCTGCAAAAGAGCATTAATGCTAATAATTTAAGGTAGGAAAAAGTTAAAATTCGAAGGAATCTCTTTGGCTATTAGTACTTTACTCTTTGCCAAATATATACATACCTTTATATATATATAAAT
>NW_010405202.1:245553-261646 GCF_000710305.1 Buceros rhinoceros silvestris | reverse complement strand
GGTTACAGAAAACAAATGTGTATTCTGATTTATATTATACTATACTTAATTTTTCTAATAAATCTATTCTGCATTAATATAGTATCTGGCATTTTAGTCTTACGTACCTTTACAAATGTAGTTTAATTAGTCAACCCCCCTATTTCTTTTTTCCTGCTGCATTATTTGTTGTCCCTTTGGTTCAGGGTACATCACCGCGATTATTTACCTCTTTAATTAGCTCCACATCATTAATCTATGCTGCCTTTCATCTTTCTGTAGATGGAGTAACAGTTTGCATTTCTGGGAGAGCAAGACAGTTAAAGCTGCTGGAATTCCCTTGACATATGGCCAATACCTTATGATGTGTTAAGACCTATGTGCTTCACTGCAAGTGGATTTCATGTCAGTGTATTGCAGCCTACAGAGTTTTCTTTAGCATCTAAAATATATTAATGAACACTAGGTAACAGTGCAGTTACATCCATGCAGATGAAATAATGGTGCACTGTCTCTTTAAAGCTACTTGAAGTCCATTTTTCTTAGACAAATTTTGGGTTTCTGCAAAACTGAGCTGCCAAAACAATGGGACAAATGTGATATTAAAGACTCTGCTTAGTTTAGCAGCTGTGGTTGATGGTGCTGCAAGATGTTCCAGTAATGACAATGTGATGTCCAGCTGAAGTGCCAGGTTTCACACTACCCGAGGTCTTACACTGCTTAAGTTAAGACTAGAGGAAGCAGTTGGTACCAATACACAGTAACTTTTTCATTCACTGCAGTTAGTTTCTAAGGGGTCTCCTCATGCACACTGGGCTCAGAACCCTAAAGGAAAATTGTTCTCTGAAGTGTAGGACTGTCCCTGAGTGCTCCCATCTTCCTCCTTTGCCCAGGACTGCTCTTCTCCAGAGACCTTTATCTTCATGTGTGTAGGGACAGCTGGGCTCTGACACAAATGTCATAGACTTCTGCCTGTGTGAGGAAATTGATACCCAAATTACTTCCCCTTGAGCTCTGCTCTTGTTCAGAGTCTAGGTAGGAATTTTATTTGTCTCTTAAGGCTTTTACTTGGTGAGCTTTGTTCTCATCTTATTCTTTGAGTTCAAAATGAGGAGACTGGAAAGTGATTGGTTTTCCTTTAAATTTTTTTTTGTGTTCCAACAAGAGCTCTCCTGTAGAGATTCTAAACATCCAGCTAAGTTTCTACCATGCTGGGTTAGTGTAACATGTAACTGCAGTTACATGGAGTAATTGGGCGATGGAGGTTTCTGGGCTCTTATTTTAGGGAGTGTGACAAACTTTCCCTCTTTGAAGTGAGGTGCACACTGCTGGGAAAGGGCTTGGTTGTACCTGCAGGAGAAAAATGCATGAGAATGTATGTCCCTCTACGTAAGAAATGCAGAACATACCATCAACGGCTTCTCACTTGTTTGATCCTTTAAAATTATTCACTTTTTGCAAAAAGAGCTTGTTCATTTAATTGATCTGAGATTCTCAAAGTGATCTCAAGATTATGACACACAGTTCCCGTTAATTTAAATAGGAATTACTACAAGTTAAATGCCTTAAATGATTTGAGAAATCTCAAGTTTATTTTTTAATATATAATGTTATGTTATTCAGTGTGATTAACCTACGGAGCCAGCAGCCTGAGTGTGGTGAGCAGGTGGAATAGTGTTTTGTGTAGGTGCCAGCTCTTTTGACAATCCTGGGTTGATTCAAGGTTCAGAAGATTCGGCATGGCCCATGATGAGAGGCAGCACATGCAGTAAGATCCTGCCCAGGAGGTCAGTTGTGCTCAGAGACTGGAAGAGCCGCACTCTCAGCTAGAACAATTTATTTGAAACCGTGGTGAGCTATACCTGGAGCCTGATGTAAAAGGGCAATGCAGTCATTATGTTAATAGCCAGGAACTTTATAGACCCCAGTGGGGGTCAAATTCTCAGTAACTCTAATGGCAAATTCTTAATGCTGGCTTTAATACATTTTTAAGCTAGTGTTTCAGATGTTAGATGGCTTGAAAAGCATGAGCAACAAAACCAAAGGACAGCATTCTGGTAGAACTCCCTTTCTTCACAATTCTACTCAAACAGTTTGATCCCAGCTGAGTAAATCGCATAAGAGAAAAACATTATTGCAAAACCTTCACTAGGCATTAGCAAAACATTGTCTTGGAAGATTAGGGATAGTTTTAAAATGAATTCTGTGTGAGTGGTGCTCCAGAAAGCCTGTGTTAACATACCCTTAACCTGTAAATTACTGGGGGAAACAAATGGTGCCAAGCTGGTCGAAGTGAATGATCAGGATATATGGCTCCCACAAAAAGGTAGGGATAGGCTAGAATCAAATTTTGCATCATAGACATGAGAGCACTGCTCCGGGGAAATAAGCACATTAGGGCATGCAGCTTTCTTAGCATCAGCTATTCTATCCTTTTAAGCCATATTTCTGATAGTACATTTTCTTCTTGAAAATTGGAGATTTGCTCTATTTTTATAGAAGTGAGCTTATTGCAAATTGGCACGCTCTGCTGTGTACCCAGCTTTCTCTGCCACGCGGGGACTGCAGGGCAATTGTCAGAGGCATCCATTGAGGGACTTGAGTAATTTGCCAAATGTGATTTTGTTTTCAGATAAATAATTTTACTACTGAAGGATATTCAAGTACTCTTGAATAAATAAACTTGCTTAGTTTATTTAAATTGTCTTGTTTCTCCTACCCCTTTAAAAACATTCCTCTGTCTACTGAATTTTCCTCTGTGTTCCAGCACAGTTTTGTGACTGATTGCCCTTAGTATCTTCTGTGAATCTGAGCATATGGGAGCTCATCCCAAGATGTCCCTATACAAGGGTAGCAATTTAAAGGAGGAGGTCAGTTAGAGACTTCATTAATAGTTTAAAACACTAGGTCCTCTGGCTGAGGAAACAGGATGATGGCTTTGACAGCTGTCACACTCTTAAAGAAAACCGTTTCTGATATGAATGGTTTCACAAAGGCTTGTCTTTTCCTAGTAGCAGATTGCTCCTGGTGTTCATCTGCTAGTGCACTGCAGAAAAGACCCATAGTCCTACCTGTTGTCCATCCAGATCATCACAGGAAGACTGGAATGTGTTATTTTTCTGTGTCTCCAGCAATACTGTGGACTGTGCATTACAAACCTTTTTAATTCTACCTTATACTTGTTTCTGACTTTATTTTTAAAGTGTTCAGTGTTATCTTTTCCAGTGATGATAAGCACTGCCATGTGTTGCGTGTGTGTGTCAACAAAAGTCTTCAATACGTACAAAGCTGTTAAAGGATCAATAGAGGTTGTTTTCCTCTTGACTTACCTCCCAGACCAGTCTTAATCTCTGATGGTTGGTCAGGCATACACTGTGAAGCAGCTGGGTGGGTGAAACTTCCCTCCCTCCCTTTTAGAGCATGCCTTATGGTCTCTAGCTGCTGTTTTCCATGAAGCTTTTAGGAATATAACACCCAAGACCTTTGCTGCTTTGTCACGTGTAATTATGGTTCAAAAGCTGTTACAGAGGACTGGCGGACATTGTGATCCCATAAGCCTCATTTCCTCAAGGAACCCAGGCTAAAATTACCTTTCCATATTCTATTGTATTGTATCGTGTTACTTAATGTGTGTCTTCAGGAAATGATAAATGCCGGGCAGTGCACTCATTGTCCTCATCGCTGTGATGGTGCTGTGAGTTCCTTACATTTCCTGCTTTTCGGAAAGATCTGTGTACCCTCCTGTGCTGTACAGCTCTGCTTTGTCAGAAAGCTCACTTCTAGACCTTTTAAGTTTGCTTTCCTCTTGTGTTTTTTCCTCTTGCCAGGGGACCATTAACTCTGTCATAACAGTATACTTGTCACCACCTCCCAGCTGGTTTTCAGAGGAGCTGGTCTCAGTGTGCTGAGGGAGGGCAGGGGAGAGTGGAGTGGAAGTGGAGCAAAGGCTTTCTTCAGTTCACTTGCTCTTCCCTTTTGCTGCTGTGCAGAGAATTTTCCATGCTGGCTTCTTCACTCTGACTGCTTTATCATGGGCAGCAGCCAGCTGTACCTAATCCTAGCCTGTGTCAGTTGATGATCCCTCTTCTCCTGCTATTCTATCTTTCCTTACTTTCAACTTTTCACTGTTTTCAACACCACCTTGTGTCTCTACTGACATGTGCTTTTGAACAGATGCCACACTACACCTTGTCAGATCTGTTCAGAAATATGCATCTGGTTGACTTTTCTGCATGCAAGAAAAAGAATTCGGCCTCCTTCTTTAGCCTTCTACGTATAGATCAAATAATGGATTCAAGGAAGCTTAAGATGGAACTAAACAGCCGTGATTCTTGTGAGACTTTTATTGCTTTTCCATGGTACTGTATAGATTTTCATGTAATTACTTTTGCAGTAAATAAAACATGGTGTAACTGAAATAGTGCCCAGTGTTCCTGAAAGATAGAATGTCTAAAGGTAACGATAGGTAGGTCCTTTTCAGTGATTACAAATGTTTGCATTTGTAGTATCTGACTCACAGCTGCATTCTGAGTTGAGTGTTCTGTTGATTTCTCCTGACTCCAGTCATGGGTGTGCTCAGTAGTTTGTTTAATTATGTTTTTGATCTTGATGAAGTCCTCTTGTCAGACTTTGATTCTGAAGTAAACCAGCAGATGAGAGACAGGTATTAACAATGAGTTCGGTCTGAATACTTTAACATAAAAGAGGCAAATTAGTAAGGCCGTTCTTCCCCCACTTCCTTTCAGCTTTTATCCCTTGCTGTCTCTTGTACTGATCTCCTTTTTCTGACTTCTCACCCCACACCCCCAATCTTTCCCCTTTTGTTGTCATCTCTTCCTGAGTTTTGCCGATGTGTCTAAATCTTAGTGGAGTTAGTATCAGGCAAACTCCAGCTACCGAGTTCCTCTAATGATGCAGTTTTGAGAGCAGGATTAATGAATCCCTTCATCTAAAACAGTTCACGTTTTAACGTCATCCATCTACCAGTATAAAGGTGGCTGAGTTGCTGTATGTAAAAACTGGCTGTGGAGCATGCGAAGTTTCATCAGCCCATTTTGTACATAGGTCATAGGATGCTCTTAAAGGCTTTGTGCTCCTTTAAATAATCTTTATTATCTTTCTGGGCACAGTTGATTCTTGGTCTCAGATTTACTTTAGCTTTCCTCACCTCTAAAGTTGTCTTTATCACAGTGTTCTTGAGGGCAGCAGATGAATCCAGTTTTCTATTTTTCATCTCTTTTATAGTTTTATCTTGTGATTCTGTAGAATGACTCATCATGGAAAAGACAATTGCCATTGGCAAGGGGTTTTCCTTGGTGGGGTGTGGGTGGGGTGCGGAGGGAACCTTGTTCACAGTACCAGACGGTGTATCTTAAGCTTGTTCTATGTGGTCCTGTTTTCTTTTCACTCGTTTTCTTTTATTTGAGGTTATTGGTCCATTACCATCCAAATATGACTGTCTTGAAATACTCAGTCGCTGATGGCAGATACGTAAATGTTGGTATGATCTTAAAACCTTCTCTACCACTTTAGGGGTGGTGTTCTGGGCCTCCTGTGCTGGTGAAGACCAACATTTGCTCAGTGCGGTCTACTCTGGGATAGTGATTTTTTTTTTTTTACCTCACATGTTTGAACTGTTGCAGTAGTTTGGGGTTTTTTCTTGCTTTGTGCTGCTATAGGTGCATTATACATCATTGCAGAACTAAACTACCATCTTAAAATGAATACTGAAAATTCTTGCTATTCCAAATTAAATCATTAAAAAGGAAGATATTTGAGTGTATCTTATAAAAGCCTCTCTAACCTAAGCTTCCCTAAGGCCCCTAGCAGCAGTGTGATGCATTGTGTTTTCTTATTGTGATAGTTGCAAGTTATCAAAAGTAATCTTAACACTGAAGGAGGCAGCAAATGAGAAGAAAAGCCTTAGAGCAGTAAGTCTGCAGTCTGTATTCCAGTGTTATGAACTGATGCATGGACCAACTCCAAATCTCTTGAGTAGTTGAGATCACATGTTGGAGTTGTTCCAATGTTCACAAAGCCATTAATTTCTGATTAAAAGCAATAATGCATTATGAGTCATCCTTCATACCATGAGGTATGTTCGTAAGTCTGTGTAGAAGTGAAGTCTCCATGAATGATGCCTTGTATCACTGAAACCAGGAAGAGTGCTGTATTTTTTTTTTAAAAACAAAACCCATGAGCTTTAAATGAAAAGGCTTGGCTGCAGCTTTGGACACTGAGCATGTGGCTCTTGTGTAGAGCCTAGTGTAAGGCAATAAGGTTATTTGTTCGTGGCCTATGAACAAATTTGCATGAAACAGCATTTGAGATTGGACATCAGTGTAGTCCATTAAATCTATAAATAAGCACTACAGAGTAAAATCAATGGTTCTGTTCACCAGGGAAAGCATTACTCAATGACTCTGTTCAGATCAGGGACCTTGATCTGGGTACCAAGTTTAAAACTTGTTTTTATCTTCTTCCCTGTATCAGCAATGTGGTTATGAGCACTGCCTTGAAGGCAGACAGCAGACTATCTGATTGCTTTTCAAATTGAATGCCTCACCTGCTGTTTGTAAATGTGTTCTTCTCTCATTTACCCTGTTACTGAACAAACAGTCATTGATTTCTGATGCACATGTTTTTTAAAGCAGCAGCATCCAAGATTGGACACAAATGCAGAGCCTATCTGCTTAGTGAGGTATCCAGCTTAAAATTGCAAACTGCTTAAACTGTATCCAGTCCTTTTTATTGTTATTGATTCTGCTAATAAGGCAAATGAACACAGTTGAAGAGAACGTGTGTTGTTAATGCACACGTGCCCTGAAACATGGTTGGAAATTAAATGCGGATTGCATTTGTCTCGACTGTAGGTGAAGGATGGCTTTACAGCAGAGTAGTAGTTAAGACTGTGTGAAGGTACATCTGCCACTTCTTCCATTAGAATAGAATGAACCACAAATTGCATGTATTTATATCTTTATTGTGCTTGTCACTTGTACAGTGTGTCTTAGTTAGGTTGGTTCTATTCTCATGTGTATTTCTGATCAGTTTTCCTGCCACTGCAACTTTGGTTTTGTGATAGTACTGGGAGGCCTCTAGCTTGTCCTACCTGTTGCACTGAGGTACTGTGTAATAGAAAAGGTATAATGAAAGATAGGCTTAGTTTCCAGGTAACAGCATTGCTGACACAAGACAAAATGTGGTTCAAGGATATTTAACAAAAGAACAGAAGATAGAGAAAAGTATAGACTTAGGCTGTGATTTTTCTAAGGAGGTCAATCTCCTTTATATTTTAATTTTTGAAAGCATTCTCACCGAATGAAATATGAATACAAAGAAAATACCTTCTTCAGGATGGGATTAACTCAAGTACTGAAGTGTAGTTTGCATTCAGATGTCAGAAAATGACATTTGCTGAGCATTCTGAACTGTCCTCTGTGACCAAATTTTCCCTGTGTCTCTCTGCTGAATCTGTATGTTGTCTAGAACTGACTAATGTAATTACTACTTAGAATCAAATTCAAGACTTCTGAGCTCATCTAATAATGAGCCTTTTGCATCCTGATGATGCTTTAATTTATAAACAACAAGATACTGGTATGAGGCAGAGCAGTATGACAATACGTTTAATTTCAGCACTAAAGGATGGCTTGATTACACTTTTTTGTACTTTGTTTCCAAGTATTTGCTACTCTTCATGTGAATACTTCCATATCTTTCTGGGAGTGAAGTGATGCTCTCCTTGATAAAACCCCTTGTATTATATATTGCCACATCAGTAGTACTGAGTACTTACTTCTGTTGTGAAGAAATGAATGTTGGCTTATGGCCCAAGACAAGCCACTGAAAATGCTAGAGAATTCTTTATCCTTTAACATGTGGAATAGTTAACGTAAAACACTCAAAATCACTTCCCCAAGTCTTGTGCAAGAAAATTAAAAAATGAGCAGCAGAGTCAAACAGCAGGTCTGTTAAAGCAGGTGTTTGGAGTTCATCTTCCAGGAACTCAGGAGTCTGGGCTCATCTTCCAGGTCTAGCACTGCTTGAGCATCACAAACTGTTGCTGTTGGTCTCAGGTATTACTTAGCACTATGTAAGTGTGTCTCTTGTTCCTTAGCAATTAAATGCTGAAGCTCTATTATTCTTTAGACATCATTTATAGCTGCCACTGTTCTTGCTCTAGATACTGACTATGTCAGTGAAATCCAGTGGGGATGCTCGCAGGAGCATGAGTCAGCTGATGGGACTTCTGCATGTATACTTAACTCCCGGGCTAGCCATTTTAATTGAAGCTAAAATCAATTTTCAATTAGTGGTGGTCTGGCACCTCATATTAGCTGTTAGAATTGTGACTAAAGGTAAAGAGAGAAGCATGCAAATCTATAATTACTTTTACCTTAATGAAATGAATGTTAGCAGCATTAGGAAGAGATGTGCTGAGTACTTCAGAAAGAGTTCAGAAGGGTAGTTAACACTGACGTGTCTGGAGATGCTGACCTTTACTAGACTGGCAGTGTACTTGGTGTTACTGCATTTGTCACGGCCAGGACAGTTAGATTATTTTGGCATAAAATGGATCCAACAGAGCAGTGCTCAGATGGCAAACACAGAAATGAGAATGCTCTTTCTTTTGCTAAGCTATCCAAATGCGTGTTTCATTATTTTTGACATGGGGGATTGTGTGTTTCTCTTTCCTCAATTTCCAAAGGGTTCTGCTTCTGCAAACAGCCTGGGTGATTTGCTTTCAAGTGTTTCTGTAGAAAGTCTGCCCAGGTCTTTCACAGGCTTTTGGGTCACGGTCAATGACTGACAGTGGAGTAGTTGGAATGTTGAGGACAAACTGGGTGGTCTTCAGGTTTTGTTACTTTTCTCCATTACAGAAACTGTCCCATTAAGGGACAAATGGGCAGTGCTGAAAAAACCCCGTGACAATGCAATGCCTATTAGTAAATCACTAGTTATAGAAGTAATTTAATAATACATGTGTTGTGTCTAAAGAATGCATTAGTAAAAGCTCTTCAGGCAGCATTGTCTGACAGAAGTGTCTGCTGCTGCCTTCGTGGTGTTGTTATGACCTGGCTAATATGTATGGTTTTGTTCAGGTATACTATGGCCTTGATTTAGCACCCGAGATTAAATCTCTTCCAATTTTGGTAAAGTTCAGTTCTAGAGCGGATCTTGGTTTTCTGATTCAGCTCCATTTCTACCATTTACAGTAGTAGTTACAGTAATTCATAGCAAAAACCCCTCTGTGATGCAGTTTAAATTGATTTCCTGCAAACAGTCCCAAGTATATATTGATTAGTGTATATTATGTGGATTGTTTTATAAAATGATTTTTTTATTTTCAAAGAAATTTGTAGGTATGTGTGACAGTCCTAAGGAGCAAATAGCATTTCTTTTTAGCCTTATCAGTGGGGCAGTTTGAAGACAAGATAATTTCTTTGAAGTCAGTGGTTTTTTTAACTACTGTGTTGCTAAATAAGCTTACTAGGAGAAGAGGGCAAATAGGTGCTTATTGATCTTATATGAACTTTGTGTAGCTCTGCTATATTCCCATATATATGGCTGTATTTCCATATATACGCAATTGTTATGGGGGAAGCTCACAGATTAATGAGTCTGAGTATCGAAAGCCATAAAACCCAAATACTCTGAATCTTTACAAGTAAAACTGCATTAATTGTGATAAAATGAATGTTTGAGATTTCCAGATGTTTATTAAAATGTTAAATGGGCTTATGTTGTGAGAAGCCATTGGCAACTGTAATTAAATTTTTCCTAAACATATATAATTTACAGCACACTTATTCTCTGTAATAAGTGAGAATTTAAAGACTTAAGGAGCTTTGGATAAACTACAGCGATGTCTTAAGCTTCTACATCTGAGTACTTCAGCTATTGTTGACTTTTAGTGTTGTTCTAAGTTTATTTACTAATCTTTTAATTAGTATAGTTATTTCAAATTAAAAACACTTACAATCACTTTAGCTCAAGTTACCTTATTTTTATTTTATAAGGTTCCTAACTGTCTTTTCACACTGAGATTGACTGCTGCAAGTAAAAATAAATGTATGTATTTTTGGTCCCTGAGCCAAATAAAAGGAGCTGTATGCAAACCATCAAAAGGAAAACATTGCAGAGAACTCTCCATCACCGCTTTCAAACATCTATTCAGCTAGTTGTGGTGTGTTAACAAAGCCTGTAGTGAGAAGGCTGGTGCTGGGCGCACTTGAAAATTAGACCCTATAGCGAAGTTGTGCTTCTGTGCTGACTCGGTTACCAGCAGTTTTCTGCTGAGATCAGTGCTCTATCAGCACAGGCTTTGTCTCATCTCCCTGCACCAAGGCAACACCAGAGTTTTCGAGGTAATTTTACAAGGCAATAGCTGATGTGAACTATGCCTCTCTTCTTTTGGTGAATACAGAGATAAAGTAAGGAGTGGTCTGTTGTCTTGCACCTGGAATATTTATTCACATATGCAGAAAATCTTCCCAGAAAACATTACCAGAGTGCTGGGAGCTTTGTCTGGAATTCTTTATTTCACTATGTCACTTAATCATATTGCATAGCTGTTTTTTTCTTAGACACTTTCATGGACAGAGCATTGTTATTCTCAGAGCCTTCAGCTGCCCGTGATTGCTCTGCTGAAGAATAATCAGTTTTGTAACAATGCATAATTTGCAACACTTTTTTCAGCTCTGTGCATTGATTATTGCTACTTAACGCTTAAAGATAAATTAATGCTGTGACACAGAGGCAGTGGCATAATAAACAGGAAGATTGCCGAGCTTTCGGCTCTGAACAAACCAGCCTGTGTGCACTCGCGGAAATCCTGCCGTTTGTGCCATGACGTGAAATGGAGATAATAGTCTGCAAATACAGAATAGGCATCTTTATTACTCTTCTGGCAACTTCAATATTTTACAATTTATATTCACCAGACACAGGATGTCTTGGATCATCTAATTCTACAGTTGAACCTGGCAGTCCTTTACAAGCAAGGACAGCTCAGCACTGAATATTAAATTGTAAAAATGAAGACGAGTTCTTTCAAAGGGCAGAATACATTGGTAATGTCATGTGTTATAACCTGTAAACTGTACCTGTATAAATACTTGAAAGGCTGTCAGGCCTTTTAGATAAAAACTTGATATCTCCAGCAAATAAATCTTTCTAAAATGTTGACCCTCTGTTTTTCTTGAGCCAGTTCAGCTATGGAGAAATCATCATGATCAGGAATGCTCCATCAAGCTGTTATTTTCTGTGATAATGGGTATTTGTCAAACTTCTCTTACAGCTGTAGCCTGGACATGGAAATGCACAGTGATGCATGGGAAGGGAGGGTGAAATGGAACCCTGGAATGCTGTTAGTTGTCTGCAGTTTTCTGAACAAGCATCCGCCTTTTTAGTGCTTTCAATTTCCACTTCCTCAGGAAAACTTACAGTTCTGCATGGAAACCGATATTTTGGTTATTTTTGGTAAAAGAAATTTCCTTTGTTTTGTTTCACTCTAGAACCTGTCATACGTGTTTTCAGGACTCACTCATTTTGGGCTATTCTGGCAGATTAATGTTGCAATGGCAACTAGACAATATTGGTGATAACGATGAATCACAGTATCAATAACAAACTAGCTCTAGCTAGTTGCTACCTTTAACTGATCTTACACTAAGCCCAAACCTCATGCTTGGTAAATAATTTCTGGACACTAGCTAAACTTAAGTTTGGGTCTTTACTCTTCGTGCAAGAATTTCCTTAATTCTCTGCATCTACAGTGTCCTGTGATGAAGAGTACCAGAGCTTACCTGCACCTTCTGCGGTGGGGAGAAAGTATCTCCTTGGCTTTCAACCGGCATCCCACTAGTTCATTTCATGCCTCCCTGTTACCTGCTCAGCAGTTGCTTTTCCTTTCGTGATCCTGTCAAAGGTTTTCTGCCTTCTTGGGCAGGCCTGATGTTAAGTAGCATCAAGAACTTTTGTCTGTTGCGTGTCTTGTACTGAGAAAAGAAAGAAGGGCATTTCCATCTTTCAGGCAAAATACTCCCAAGCAGGCCTTTGTACTTGGCCTCAGAGGAGTGTAGAGGCAGGGTGCTTATGCAAAGAAGGCTTAAGCAGACAAAGTCTTTGTTGCCAGAACTTTAACTTCTTACACAGGACCTGCACTGCGAGTATAAGATGTGAGGCACCTTAGTAAGCCAGAGCTGACAGCTCTTTTGTCAGTTAACACAACCCTGAGTACCCCAAGGGATTCTCCAACTGTGCTCTGCCCTTTGGGAAGGCAAATACAGAGCAGCAAATGTCATCTATATGTACATGTGCACCCACAGTTTTCCGTGTGTCAGCTGAGGTACTGTGGGGACCTCTTGCCATTCTGACTGATATTTTACTGTTTCGTTTTGCTCACTGTTCATCACATGAGCCATTCTCGTGGCTACCTTACGCTGCACAGAAGAGTCTAAGCTCTTCGGGTCAAAAATCTTTGTAGTTCAATATTTGAACAGCACCTGAAATAACCAGTGCAGTGTTCTGGTCTTGTTATTTTGAATGCACTATGAAGAGCCTGCAAGCAAAATTAGCTCATGAAACTACATTTCCCATATGGAATATATGGGTTTTGGTTGGGAACTTTATCTAACCTTATTTTTATGTCGTCTTTAATGCCAATTCAGGGAAAGCAGGAAGAAGATACTGCAGCATCTTTCACTCTGTGCCTCACGCTTACTCAGCTGTTATGGAGGGTTTTACAAAAGGTTATTTTGATAAATTCCCACTGTGGAAGTGGTTTGTATAGGCTATGCTACCTGGCCACTGTGGCTGCTTCTGACTTCAGTCATCACCTGGTAGGACATGCTTAGTGACCTACAAAAGAAAAGGATTGAGATAACTAGTGCCCTTCAGGCACACGCTATTAAAGGACGGGACTAAGGCTGCCAATATTATCCTTGTTTTTCTGTTACAGGGATTTAACTTTGAGAATGGTGTTATTCTGAGGCTGACATGGGTATGTTGCCTCCATCTTCGGGGTATATTTTCAGTAGTGGCTGGTGTAGCTCAGAAAAGGAGCTTTGAGTCATCTTTGTACTCTTCGTAGACAAAGCTGAAGGTGCTGAATTTACTGACCTTAAAGGTGTTTTAATGAGCTCCAGTGGCAGACGAAAGGGCTAGCAATTGGCTTTTGCAGAGTCTTGGACATGTCCTTTTCACTAATCATAGGTGCCCTTGTCCACAGCAGTGCCTGCAGAGCTGGTCATTGCCTTGGTAGGGCAGAATGGCACTTCTTAACTGACAGTCTGGATAGCAGTGGCTGAAAGCATTCACCTCTGCATGGAAATCAAATTTTAAATGAATAATTTTCAGATAACAATTGTTGTGCATGCAAGGCATTGAGAATGAAGAAATACGTAAACCAAACCAAAGCTTTTCTGACAAACACAAATTGGAAAGACCAGGAAAATTGAGTTTTGGTATGTTTTCCATGTTGTGTTATTCCCTAGGCATCTGCTGTATATGTTTAGCAGCTGAATAGAGAACCTGGAAATGTCTGGGCAAACAGATTGAGACCTGAGAAGAACAGGTTGGGACCACTTTGGCTGGCTAGCGAAGGAGGCTGGTTTATGTAGATGCTACAGGAGGAGAAAGTAGTGAATGTACTATAAAGTTGTGAAATGTTGGCTGCTCTAATCGCATTTCTGGTAGGATACTGGACTCGAAGGATACTATCCTTCGAGCAGTTTCATTTTCCATATAGGTGACTCTGAAGCCTGTTTGCTAAAGCACTTGGGACCCCACTGCAGGCAAAACATCTATGTGCTGAAATGCAGGGTGAGCTACATCTGAAACACGAAGGCAGGTAGAGTGTAAGGGATCTCAGTGATGCTCCACACTAGTTAATGGAGTTAAATGGAGGCTCAGAAATGGAGCAGCAGGCAATATGTGTGAGTTTGTGAAAATAACCTGTTCTCTGCCTTCAAAGAGCTGTAGTGTAGCCACGCAACGAGGCTGAGTTATGGTTCTTAGGTCAGCTTACTCCTGGCTTTTTCTGACCTTGGAGTGCTTGGCTTCGCAGCCTTCATTATACCATTTAAACAGGAGGTGTTTGTATTGCTTTTATGGGATGATCAATGGATAATGATGAGTAGGTTTTTAGGTGCTTTTATTTTTGCTTGATTTTGCACACAGTTAAAGGAATGTATTTCAAGAAAGCTTCCCTGAAATTATTCTTGTAATTCTCTGACTTTAATTGGTAAATTACTTCTTGCAAGTCTGTGAGATAGAGAGTCTTGTTTCCTGGAGTGATTTGATTGGCAATTTAGAGATGATTTGTTAAACTGAAAGCACATATTTCATAAGATTAAATATGAAATTGTAGAACTGCTCAAGGGCATAATTGCCTGCTTTCTCCTAGAAGCATTATTGTGCTGGAAAAGTATATGCCAAACATGTTTTTGCAACATTGGTATTGAAAATACACGTACCCAGCTCTCGGCTCCAAGGAACTTATCAGCATCCACTCAATACTTAAATCTGTTCTCTGCTGCAAAACCCTAAAATTTTATTATAAATAAACCTTGAAGCGTAATCTTATCAGATCTGTAAGTGATCGGTCTCTGTTGCTCGCTTTAAGGTTTTTACCTGCTTAGTGTTGATGTTTTTTGGTTTCTTATCTTGTAACCTCATCTTTTTTGTGTGCACAAGAATTTACTTTAACTTCTTTACTAAATAGTAGATACTTGGGTCTAGTTGAGGAGTTCAGCTTCAGAGAGATTTGTGGCAATGAGTTCTGCTCTCTAGTCATATTAGTTAATTCATCATGCTTTAATATCACTCAATCCTCTTACATTGAGAATATTTAGAATACATTTCTTCAAATGACTAGTAAAAAAATTAATGCTTTGGGTATTTTGCTCTTGGTCTGATTTTTTTCCTTTCTGCCAGACAATGACGTACTGTTACAGCCTGACTATATCCTATGAAATTTGAGTTTTTTCCTTCTATTTGAGTCTACTGTTTTTCTTTTTTTTCCCCAAGAGTGCAGGGAAAGGAAGCCACAGCATGTGACTTTTTTTTTTATTTCCCATGAAATTCTAATCAATTTTTCAGCAGTAAACCGTCACTGATTTACTGCCCAAATCAGCGAGTCATTCACAAATTAGGGGTCTAGTAAATTAATTACCTATTTGGTCTCTGTGATGTCCTAGTGCAGCAGCTCTACTGATCTGTTATCACTCACTGCTTGAGACCCTAAGAAGCTTTATCTTGGGTTTCAGTACTAGCTTAAATATTGGTGTGGTGGAGCACTGTAGCCGTCACTGACCCACCAGTTAGCAAAATTACTGATTTTCTTAAACTTTTGGCATGCTTTAAGTACACAACTCGGGAGCTTGGCATTACTTAACCCTTGTTTGTTATATTGAGACCCTCATCAAAGCTGTCTGTGTTTTCATTGACAGTAATGGAAATGATGTATCACTGTTCACTTTTCTCAAAAAGCCTCAAGTATTTGATATGCTGTCATCCCCTGTTGGATTCTGGTCCTAAAATCCACTATGGTTTTAGTTTAGTCTGTCAGGATCAGTGTACATTCCCTTTTGCATAGACAAAGAATATTTAATTCTATCATAAACAGTGTCTTTTATTCTGTATCCTGGACTGATAGAGTGGTAAACAAGTTTGTATGTTAACTGAAAGAAGAGACTACTAACAGAAATATCCCCTTATTTCTAGCATAGCTACTGTACTGAGGGTGGTGGAGGTGAATTGGACTCAGCACCAAATAACTGCTTCTATTGAGCCCTCTGCTGCTTCTGTGGCTTTTGATAAATCGTGCATTTGGCTGTGAATTAAACCAGTGGGTTCCCAATGTATTGTGTGTCAGATCTATGGAATTTGAGAGAGCTCCCACCACAGACCTTTTCTGCAAGGGACCTGGTCTGGAACCATGTTGCTCTCAGTCCTGTGACGATTAGGCAAAATGGCTGTGATTAACGGTTTTGGGGAAAAAACCCCCACCCTGTTTGTTGTGGTTACACGCAGCAGCAGCTGTTACATGCTGCAATACTTACTCTAATCTGCTGATTTCTCACGGCTTTGGAAGCTGGTAAGATAAATG
>NW_010405202.1:222906-245459 GCF_000710305.1 Buceros rhinoceros silvestris | reverse complement strand
TTCCTGCAGGGGCAGGAGAAAGTTTGAGGGTACTTTTAATAGCTGGCTTTGCTGTGAGACCAGCAACCACTCTGTAAACCCAGATGTAAACTATGGCAGAATGTGCTAGAGGCAGTTTTCCTGGGCTTCTGCAGCTCCAGCTGTAAGTATATGCAGCTTTTCTTAAACCAGTGGGACTTAAGTAGCCAAATGCTTCTGGTAATTTCCCAATAATTTAGAAGTTTCTTGAAAATTTGACCTTGAGGTCAAAGCAATATTTGTACGTCATGGAGTGGTACTCTTTTTCTCTATTAAGATATTACAGCATTCTGTTTCCAGTATTACCTGGTGCTAAGTGCTCTTTATGGTTTTGGGTCTCTTTAAACTAGATTGTGCTGAATCTCTGAAGCTGACAGATATCCAAGCAAGGAGAGCTTAAGACTTGCTAAACGACAATGATGTCCTTGAGTTCCCAAAGGAAGGAATTTCACATAGAAAATTAACTTTTTCCTGACTGTGTTCATCCTAACCAGTGTGAAAGGAACTGATTTCCTAATTCTTGTGTTGAACCAGGGAATGCTGGAGGCCACCCTGGGCAGGATGGATTTCTACTGTATGGGTCCCAAGTACTGCTGGAATTTAGAGCTGGCATGACCTTAATTCTTTTTAGGCTACTGCAATTTGCTGTTTGAGGGGCAGAAAAAAATCAGGATGGGATTCACACGGGAATTGTTCTTTCGTGTGTGGTTTTTTTTCCCTGTGTGCTCCTCTCCTCTGCAAGCAGGCTCCCTGTTATAATTGTTAATGTATAAAAACTCTCGATCTAGCTGAGAGGAGTTTGTTCCTTCAATACACAGCTCGGGAATGGTAGTTTTCTGTGCTGTTGAACTGTTTATGGATATGTGCTGTAGACAACCTGTCGACTAATGGTGTTGTTTTATACCTGGAGGTTGCTCAAAGCTAGTACAGCAGTGCCTTAGAGACTTTGATAAGAATACGTTTCTCACATAGGGGTTGTATAGATAAGAGTCCTAATTCACCGCTGAGAGCCTTTTTCTATGCTACTGCAGCCAGACTGAAATGGAAGAATACAGTGGGGAATCCGGCATGCTATCTTGAATTTTTGAAAAGCCTCGTTGTTCCCAGTACTAAAGTTTCTCTCTGAATTGTTTTTCGTTGCAAAAATGTTGAGCTTTGCTACCATTACTGAAAAACAAAATATCAAGTATTTTGTCCAGCATGGATTGCTTAGTAAGTTCATCTCCAGAAACAACCTGTATTTGAGACAACACATTTGAAATAAAGTATGTGTGAGGATTCGTATGGAGCTGAATATAGTAAGAGAGTAGAAGGGTATTGCAGACAGTTGGAAATGAAGCTCTGAGGGCTTAGCTGGCTTGTCGCTTAGGGAGAGGCAATGTCATCTTGCCTTGAGCGCTGGATTTCTCATTGTGTATGGGATGATTTCAGTAAGTGCTGACAAAGAGCTATTAAATCTTAGCTCACTCAAGGGTTTGGCTGTTTTGTAGGGACTTCAAAAGAAATTGGAAAATGAGGTATGAACAGAAAACTTTTTTTATGTGCTATGGGATTTCATTTTGGCCCAGAAGCCACAAATCTCATTGCACTTATTACTGAAGTCCCTGTGGATCTGATAAATAATTGATTTAAGGGGACTGTTCTTAGAGCAAATAGGAATGGAACAGCAAGGAGGTCAGCAGCAGGTTTGCACAAATACACGAGCAGTGACACCTTTAGTGTTGTATTGATCAGTACTGGAGAAAGGGAGAGATTTGTGTGGGGTCAGGAACTACATTATGAAGGGTGTAAAAGCCTCCTTTGCTTTAGCCCTGCGAGATACGAAAGCAAAACTGGTTAGGCTTGAGGAATGACCAGTACTTGGGGAAATGTGGACCTTGGTACTGTACCCAGAAGAGAGCACATTTTGTAATGTTATATGGTAAAGGGGAGGGAAGGGGATCGAGGGGTTTGAAAGAATGGCTGTGAACTTAAATGAGGGGGAAAGAAGCTGTTGAAGCCTAAGCTGTTGTTGCCTTGTATTCTGGGAGCATTCGTCTGCTGCTCGCCCTCGTACAGTATTCAAAGGAGCCTGTGGGGCGCTGGCTAGCTGCTCACCTTTTTCCAGTGCAGTGAGTGCCAAATTACATCTCATCGAAAATCTGACTTGAAGTGATGATGTTATCTTGGATATCACTGTTATCCATCGTATGATTTTCTTCTCTGGTGAATAACTGACAAGCTAAGACAAAACGAGTGCTCTTAATATCTGTAAAATAAAAGCTTCAGGGGTTATTCCATTAGTAGCCCAAGTATTAACATTAAACACTCTCTAGTGCTGCCCAGCCTCTCTGTTTTGCTAAAGGAGGTGCGTGCTGACTGGCTGCACTGTGCAATATGAGAAGAAGAACAAGCTCTAATGTGCAACATTTGTTTGGCTTAGGTTTATTGTAAGTAATCGTAGCTATTTGTTTTGTAAGAGAATCTGAAAGCTCATGTAGCAAGTGATTTTTAGGTGGTCAGAAATCTTGCTTGAGCACCCAGAAGGCTGGAGCACCTATGAAGCGTACCAGTCAGGCAGAGGAATCTCATAGGGCAACTTCTTTTATGATATCTTCGATTTTTCCCCCTCCACATGACTAAAATAAGGTACTGTGGATAAAACTCAGAATGGGATGAGATTTACCAAAGCTTGGAGTTATGAAAAGTTAATTTTAGCTCTAATTTTAGGCAACTGCTCAAGGACTCTGCAATTTAAAGTACAGACAGTTTCATATTAAATTTTGACAAAACTATACTAATTTTCATCTCGTTATAAGAATTTTGAAAACTGAGATTCTACATCTGTAGAGAGCAAGGGCTGAATCGGAGAAAGAAAACCATATAGTAATGTATAAACTAGCACAGGTTCAGTGTAGCTGCACAAATAAGTGTAATAGCAGTGGTAATACTGGCAGTCTGTATCCTTACCACAGTCCAGGACTGTGCAGAATAAATTCTCCTTCGCTGCAGGAGAATTGGGATCTGCACATTATTTCCCTTGTTCTCCTTGGATGAACTTGACAAGAAAATTTGAGGGAAGTGAAACCATGAGGGGACCCTCTTGGTGCTTAGAAACCTTCTTGCAGTTTTGTCTGGATTTTCTCTGCCCCTGTGCTCACTGTCTTTCACAGTTTCCCTCTCCATTCATGCCTCCTGTCCTGTAATCTGCAGGACAAGAGATCTCTATCTTCTTCCCTCTTTCCAGCTTATGTGCTCCTAGTAACCACTCACTTTTCTTGAGAGCAAAAAATGGAGCAGATGCTGTGTGACACTTGCTAGGGTATCTGCTCTGTGTGTTTTTGCACTTCAAGCCCAGGTTGTGTCTCTTGGGTCAGGACTTGCACTGCCACGTGTGTACAGTGCCTCATACAATTTGTCATCAGTCTGGCTTGGTCTTTAGGTTCTACTGAAGAAACATCAGTAGTACTGGTAATATGAAAGAAACTCTTTTCTTACCAGTTTTGAAGTTATCCAGAGCATCATCTTCAATAAAAAGTGACATAAAGCTTCTAGTTTATGCACTTTCTCTAAACTGAACAGCTAGGGAGAGATAATCCAGAAATAAAAGCGCATAGTGTAACATCAGAATGTTTTTGATCCTGAAACCAGGACTGTACAATTAATTTGGTTTCAGAAGCTACCAGATACTTCCAAATGTGAAATTATTCTACCTCTGCAGAAATGAAAGGATTCAAAAGATCAGCCTCAGCAGTTTCTGCTGGGACTGTGCCCAGGGTATGTAATTTGTTTTGTAATTTTTTCAATTAGTTTTTTTTAAAAAGAAATTATGTCAAAGTGTTTAATCTAATCTAGTCTACTTATTCTTGTCCTGCTGAGCCTCTCACTGTAAATCCGATAGTGCCAGCATAGCACAGACCTTGGTAGACCTCCTGGAAACATTTGTACTTTTTGAGTAATGTTGGGATCTTTCTAGTTGTAAAGAACAGAATATTTCTTTTCCTCTCTTAGTTGGGAAGGATTTGGGTGGAAGACAGTGTCAGAACTGTAGATAAAAATTTTCAAAACTGAGGAGCCTTTTAGAAGAGAATTTCTTGAAGGTAATCTTCACCTGTTCCTCTCTAGCCATTTGTTTCATAGCCAGGTGGTTGGTGTGGGGCTTTGGTGGGAATACAGCATTTCCAGGTTCACTGTAGCCAGATTTGGTGTTCAGCTGCTTTTAGGGGTCCTCATACAGCAATCTTGAACATGTCTTGAATACTACATAGTATTGGTATAGCTGAATATGGACTGGCAAAAGGCACATCATTGCTTACTATCTGCTTTTTGATGTTTAATGAAGATGTTGAGGTCCTTTTTTTGCTCTGTTTTAACAAACAAGTAAACTGAGGATAAATTCAGACTGTGTGGAAATAAGTTGAGAGAGTCCCATTAGCTTCTGAGAAGTGGATGGGGTTTTCCTAAGAAGCTGTAAGAGCTGCTGAAAACAAGATTGATCTCTGTAACTTTAATGTTTCACGTAATTGTATCACCATCTGCTTGGAGTTCTGTTCATGCTGCAGCAGGTCATGTACAGAAACTTAGAGTAGACCAGAAGTGTCCTGCTGGCCTCTAAAGGAAGCTGTGAGGCATGGAAAATGAAAGGTGCTTGTGTTGATAGCTGGATGCTGATGCAACAGGGGAGGGAGGTACCAAGAAAGTGTTTGGTATACTCTTGGAACTGACAGGAGACTTTTTAAATGCACGTACCACTTGGTTTTCTGTATTCTTTTTCTTCTGATTATTTTAGAGGCAAATGATTTCCAACTCTGATTAGAAGAACAGTGAAACATGCAATAAATGTACAGTGCAATTAGACAGAAATCCCATTACCAGATTGGGAATTACAAGTGCAATAAGCAGTAACACTGTTTACTACTCTTTCAAAAAGTGTTCGGTACATTAAGATCACTGTGTTTAATAATAAACCATAAGCAATCACATATGTTTGGCCTGGTGCTCTCAGACCACATTAAAATTACAGTTAAAGTTTGTAATGCTTTGTAAGTGAGGAAGAGGCTTTTGATGCTCACTTCACTGCTCAGGGAAATGCAGGCTCCTCCCGAGCAGATTATTCATTGTGTGATACGAGTTGTAGTTACAGGGGCACCTATTTGATTCCTCAGCAACCCGCAGACTTGTTTGGGTGCTGGAAAAAAATCAAATGTTTCAAGAGAGTGCAGTTAAATGACCAGAGTAGATGCATTAGCATTCTGGACACTATCTTCAATCCCCCAAAAATCTCTTTTGTTTCAGGAGGAGGTGTCTTTTCGGCATTCTCATAATTGTTGTGATAAGGAAAGCGTCAGCAATTGCTGATCATATTGCAGTGGTTGTACAGAGTAGGTCTGAAACACAACATCCCCTAGTGTATCAGTGGCAGAAAGCCTCATTTTGTTTAGCCCTGGTGATCTGAAATTCACTGCCTGGGAGTTGTTCAGTGCTACAGGGGGGATTGATAACTGATAGTTTTATGTAGGAAGGCTTCATGCAGTCTAGGTCATGTACAAAGATAGTCAGGAGAATAAGTAGCAGGAAAAAAGTAGCTGAGGAAATAACCCATATTTTTGCACTTTGGGGAGAATTTCTAGCACGGTATGTGGCAGCTCAGACCCGCTGACTGCTTGCACAAAGGCCAGGGTCTGCACAAGCCCCTGATGATGATCAGGTCACTGAGGGCTGTCTGAGGCCGTTCCTGCCTCTGAGCTCGCCAACTGCAGGGACCGCAGCTCCCGTCCCAGGGATAAGAGGAGCCCTGCTGGAGAGCCTGCTTGGGGTCCTGAGTTGGCTCTCCTCAGAGCAGTAGGTGATGCAGTCAGGGACTGTCCCCTTGGAACTGACACCCCATCCTGTAACTAGTTCTGGTCACTCTTAGTGCTGGGCAAATTTAATTGCAGTAAATCCCCAGTTTTCAGATAGCTGCTGCTGTCTGTCTGTGAGTGCCTCTGGAATGCATATCCAGGTGTAAGATTAAGCAGAAAAAGAAAGCAAGTTAAGTTGTGCCAGTCTAAAACGGATGAATTCAGAGATGTGGGTTTTTTTGAGGAGGGAACAGGTGCAAAATGATCTGGTTGTGCTATTCCTTTCCTTTTTAGCCTCTTCCTGCCATTTTTCTGAGCAGGTTTCACATAAATAGAACATGAGTGGAGCTGCCTGCTGTAATCCAGATGGGACGATACAGAGCTGGTATAATTTTAATGTGAAAGATACATTAGCTTTCATTTGAATTATGTAAATATGCATGTTCTTCACTGAATAAGTGAAAACAAACTGGGAGGCGTAGATGGTGATTGTATAGGGGAGGTGCGAGCCCTTGCAATTGATACACACACGCAGGCTTTTCAGTTTTGAACAGCTTTATGTTGTAGATGAATCAGTGACCTGACCTTGCAAACAATTACTCATGTGCTTAGTTTTCATACTTGTGTAGTGCTATTGCAGGCGGTAGGTTAATTGAGATTTGGAGTAAGTGTGCAATTGATAGATCAGATTGGAGTGAAATTTTATGCAAAAAATTTCCCCATTGGTGCCTATATTTGAATTCAGCTAATGTAGGCTCTGTTTTATGAAGTTGTTCCAATTACTGCAGAAGTTGGTCCCTCTCCAGGTAATAGTATCATAAAAGAACAGACAAAAAAGCATCCTTGAAGATAAACTTAGCTCAAAATAAATCAAAACTTTACCAAGGCATTGAGCCTTTCTTCTGCAGCTGACAGAGTCCAAACTGAGCCGAATGGATGGGCTTGACAAATATACCCTTGTGTTGTGTGGTATTTACTAACCATGGAATACAGAGGGAAACTTCAGAGGGCAATGAAAATAATTTTGGGAGAGTCAAATCAGTGCATTACTGTAACAGGGTTGAGTTACTATGAAGTAAAATGTGATACATGACCTGTGAAGGGACTCGGGCTCCATTTGGAATTGCAAGTGTATTTGTATTTTGGAGAGAGCTGTGCACAAGTGTGTGTGTACCTGTGTTCCTCATTACAGAAATAAAATGTTCGCCCTTGTTCTTAGCTTGTTTATTTTTCAGAACAATAGTATTTCCTAAAGAGAACTAATTTTAGGGAGTAAAAATGTGACTTGGTCTCCTTGTTCAGCAGTAGTAACTCCTTTTTTTTTTTTCTTAGCTTGCTGGGCCAACAAAAAGGAACAGCCCCAGAATGCTGGAAAATTAAGTGATTAATATAAACGACAGGGAATGTATGTGGTTTCTTTTTAACCAGTTGTCTCACATTATGCATAAAGAACTACCTTCATTAGCTGTGAACTTAACAACTACAGGTTTACCAGCTGTGAAGGTCTGGACTTCTTTACTGACATATAAGAAGGGCAAACTTTAAAATGGTACTTCTGACTTAATCACCCTTCAGATATTGATGTATTCTCTTTATATGTATATATCTGTATATACAAAATACCCTCAGAACCCATGATAACAAGGCAGAGATTTTAATTTATGCTAGGGACTTTCTTGTAACTAGGCCATGCTTACCAGCTTCCTTCTGGGAAGCAGACGTGATACTGCCCTACAAAGATTCTACAAGAATCATGATATGGTCTTCCTTTGAAATATTTATTAGGGAAATGATATTGTCCTTAAACATGTTTGGAGTTTAGTCACTCAGCAGACAGTAACAATTGGGAAGTTTCTTCCACGTAGTGTTTTTTCAGATAACAGCATTTATGGTATGCGGTATCTGCATGCAGCAGAGAGTGAAAGACTTATTAAACAATTACAGCATGTCAGAAACCAATATAATGGCATTTATTTTGTTTTAAAATTTACTTGTTTAATTAGAAATTGTCTCCTGAACATGACTGGAAACTTTTATATCTCTAGTCACTTTGTTATTAATAGGTTTTAAACAGTTATAGCATACGATTAGCAAACATCTGAAAACTTTATGCATATTTTATATGGCATATATAGTCACCCATTCATAATTTATACCATATGTTGCTAAAACATTTATTAAACATTGATAGCTGGTTTCATGTTACTACTACTGAGTATTATAAATACAATAAAATCACTCAAACATTCCCACAACCTTTCTATGGCCATTCACTTACTGTTAATATTTCTGCAAACTATGGTACCGTAAAAATGACCGTAATGTATCAAATACTTTGATGTCATCTCCACCTGCTTATTTATCATTTAGGGCAACATCACAAAATATGTAAAATAGACCAATCTGCAAGTGTGAGAGGGAATAAACTGTACTTCAAGGAAATCAAACAAAAATTATTGGTAGCCAGGTCAACTACTGACATGCAATGGCCTGGCCCTACCTCCTTTAGCAAGCCAGCTTGTTACCAAACATGCCTCATGCTTCTTGCTCTTGCCTTCAAGGGCTTTTCATGTTGTTCATCACCTTCTCACTTTGCAATTGTGGCTCTTCTCCAGCCATTTCTCTGTGTGGTGTTGCTCTTTCATTTCCTGCTTTAGTTGTGGTGTTAGCACGTTAGTCTCCTCCTTGGCAGATTAGGGAGTAAATTTAGGGAAGGAATTTGAAGCTCTTTTGGTGTAAACTGGGCTGCTCTCTGGAAAAACAAGCAGTGGAAGAGCAATCTAGTGGAGACATGTCCTTGTACCTGGGTGAGCAGAATACTCTTGGGAGAAACAGAAGAGTAGTAGGCTGCTGTTCTCTTCCTACAGTTACTTACGTGAAACACCTCTTTAATGTGAAATGGTTAAGCAGTTCTTGAAGCCCAAGTAGAGCTTAGGGACCCACCTGTCTGAGGTGCATGGACAGTGACTCTTGCCTCCATCAGCTTGGTGCTGTGACTCAATCACGTGCGCTTCTCTAGCCTGGCACATGCAAGGTTAACGATCTTCCTTACTTCTCAAATTCTTTCAAATCTCTCCTTTAGATAGTGCAGTCTAGATTGATTTGTGGCCTTTGCCCATGTCCATACGTCTTGATTCTGACAGACAGTTTTTGAGCTCTGTTTTAATGTGCCTTTACAAGTTTAAGTTGTTTGCACTTTTGATTTTATGCCTGCAGACCAGAAGAGCGCTTCTGAGGTCTGCGTAGGTAATTGGTAAATGCTGTGGAATATGCCTTAGTTAACTTGCAGCTCAACTCTTTCCGTGTTGCCTTTCATTACTGCTGTGATACCTCTGCAGTGGTGCATGGGTATTGTGCAGCTGGGGTGCCTGGACTATTGGATTTGTGCTCCTCCCTTCGGAATGTTTACACTGTGCCCTTGAATTGGCTCTTGCCACTTTAATAATGTTTCAAAGTCTTAGGCTGGAATTCTTTGAGATACACGTGGCACATTATTATTTAACAGTATTGCTGTTGATGTGTTGACTGCTTTTTAATATAACCTTTTCATGTACAATTTAAACTCTCCTATTCTGTGTGGTCCTAGTCAGGCTAAACTGTCCAAGAAAGACTTTGCAGCCCTTACAGGTATGTTAATAGAGCTGGAATTTAACGACGCTTATGTGTGTTCTGACCTATCACTGTGCAAATGTATGAATTATTCTAATTTTGGTACCACAGTGATAACTAGAATTAGTAGAGATCCCAAATGGTGTTTGAAATTCAAAAGGAGTAATTTTGGTGCTGTGGATTCTCCCTAGCCACGTGTAAATTAATTGTTCCGTTGTTTGTATCCAGCTTGATAGCTGTGATTTGCTGTTCTGAAGGATTTTTTTCATAAAGGGGGAAACTGAAATCCTTTGAAGATATAGTAAATCCAGACAAGGTATTAGACAAATTATGCAAGCAGGAGTTTGTGTGTCTTATGTTTTTGTGGAAAGAATCTCCAAAGCCATTGATTCCTTAAACAGCTCGCATCTGTGCTGTGCTGCAAATCAACCTGCATGGTTTCTCCACTGTCGTGCTGGAGATAGCTCTGAGGACTGAGAGTGATATTTGTTTTGTTCTGTGAGCATTAACTTTCTTTGCTCTGGTGCCTGACTGATGGATAGGGATGCACAGAACTGTGTATAGCTGTACTGGATGATGCTACCAGACCTCATTTCTTCATTGGTGCTTTGTGTGACTAGATTACGAGCTGTTAGTACTCTGGCCTTAAGCGCAGAAGTTGGCGTGTGTGACTTGAGTTTGCACATATAAATTATACATTAATCTGTTCCAGGATTAAGGAGATTTGGGTTTTAGAAGTTTTAAAGACAAGAATCATAAAGGCTTTTAAAATTCAGTTTCTACCAAGTTCCTTTACAGGCTCTCAAGACTGAGGCAAACGATGAAAAATCCATAAAAACAAAACTTCAGAACCAGAGAGTCGTGTGATGCAAACATCCTAAGGCAGTGTTCATTCTGAAGTAGTCTTGTTTAAAGTATATGGAGTTTTCCTAGTGCGTTCAGAGACATAGTTTGTGCTATCTTTCTCTTACTTGGAGTTTGAGATGCTTACTCAATACTCTTTCTAGGATGAAATCATTGCTAATGAAGTTTTAATGTTAACTTTCAAACTCTCATCTGAGAGAAGGTAAGTCAAAAAATGACCTAGCATGGTCTGTGCAGTTCTGAGAACTGCTCACCCTAAAGAACAGACATAAAGTTCTTAAGAACCTTGGAGGTACTCAGGCTCTCCAGACATCCTCCGGCTGCTTGCTTTAAGTAACCCAGTTTGGTCAGGGGTGTTGGACAAGGCGACCTCCAGAGATCCTTCCCAGCATCAAAAATTTGGTGATATTTTAATAATGAGATCCCTGATTCAGCTATCAAAGCAATGCTTTATTTTAACTTTATTTAACAAAGCATTTGCTAAATTAGGTGCGCAGATAAATCAAGGTCCTCTATAAAGGCAGGACTCTTTCCTTTTCTGGGCTTTCTAAGCAAAACCAAATGAAAGTAGATAATTGTGCCATGGAGGTAGATAAATAGAATACGGGTGGCCTCTACTTCAAATCCTATTGGAGAAAAATGCTCTGCGTGCCTCATGACAGGTGATTGTAGAAGCAGGGGCTTCTGAACCTGTCATATCAAACTCTAAAGACATATAGGATGCACTGGGGAAGAGAGAGGAGGGCCCTGTATGTGACTGCATTTCCTTTGATAATGGACTGGGAAATCAGTGAGTGCATGGAACAGTTCGGAAGTTTGGGTGTTGCTGTTCTTGTCACTATTGTAAAGAATTAGAAACTTAAGTCTAAGCAAAACTTCAGTATCAAACAGTATCTCTAGCAAATCGGAAGCCTCAGAAGCGCTGTCTGGCAGGCCTATGGGTGGCCTTTGACCAGCTTTTCCAGTTTGCACTTCAGTTTCAGAGAGGTTTTCATACTTTTCCAGAGGAGAAAGCATTCAGCTGCTGTTCCTCGCTTGGTGAGGAAAGCATGGGCTCATGTGAAGCATCTTTGCTGGTTGGGGTTTTTTTGAGCAGATTTGGGTAATAAAGTGCACAAGGTGAGGCTCTCTAAAACAGCAGCCCTGGAGCCCAAGCTCTCTTAACTGAAACAGCATTCCGCTTCCGCTAATAGGAACCACGGTGATTAAAACAGCAGCAGCCCGCTTCAAGAGATGCTTAGGCTCAAGGCTGAGCAGCTGTTTGGTAGGATGAAAACCAGCAGTTTTCAAAGGGATATCTAAAGTATACATCTGTCTGTCGTGGTGGTGAATTTACAGCAGTTCGGTGTGCTTCAGGTTGACCTCTTGGCCAACTGCCCCACTGTATCTATTTGACGTGTTTTTTCAAGCCATGTTGTAACAGTGATCTCTCACTGTGTCAATGTTTTGCTAAAGCAATAGTGAATTCTGATTTTTAAACAGAGAAAACAAAAGTACAGCAATTCCAGGAGGGGAATGACAGGCGTGTGTTCTTTGTGGATGTTGTGAAATGAAGAACACTTGCTTTCCAGAGTTTTTCCCTCTGAGTGCATCTGTAACAAGGCTTCACAGCTTTTGGGAAACTTAACAGCTTTTCACAAGTTAAAGCTGTAAACTAATTTGCTTGTGTATTGCCTCATTCAGCAAAGCACTTTGGTATGATGTGAAGTGTAAGCCTGTGCTTTGGTGCTGAGGACAGTATGACCATTGCTGTATTTAAAACAAAGCATCTCCTCAGTGACTTAGAAAATCAGCAGCAAAGCTCAAGTACAGGTAATGCAATACAGAACAGTGTCACCCTTCTTTCTAATAAAATTTGACCAAGAGACTTATTCTTCTATAAAAACGTAGCATTTCCAAAGATTCGGTCACTACTTTGTAGTGTGGTTTAAGGCTGCTGTTGGAATGGTAATAACAGCACAGCAACATTGACTTTGCAGTGGTGGGTCAAAATAGTTTTGTGCTTTTGGAGTCTGAACCAATCTCCTCAATGTTAATGAGTGTATTTCAAATCAGTTAGTTAACTTTTTGACCAAATTCTGGGCAATTCCTTTCCAAAGCTGAAAGGAACTATTTAAATTCCCCAATAACATCGCAGGAAAAGCTGAGGTTATGGGCTCTTCTAACTTAGTATTTTATCATGAGAACTATACTAATGGTAAAATGGAAGCTTACAAAACCTTATATTCTTCTGTATTATTTCTGAACAGTTGGCTTATTCTCTTTTGGTGTTGAATTTCAGGTTTCATTATGAGTATATAAGGACTTCTTTGTAGGCAGTTCTATAATTATAGATTTGCTTGTTTATGTGTTGATGATACACACTGTCTATTATGACTATTCTGTAAAATAAAGAGGTTAAGAATCTGACTTCATATATAGAAGTAATCAGTGATTTTTAGTTTGGAAGCAATCGTGGAATGTGATGAGTAATAGACAATCTAGTACTTTGTGCTGGAATAGTGAATTTTCTTTATAAGGTTTAGGGTAAGTTCATTTAGCCCAGCCTTCTAACTTGCTGAACCCCTCTGAATTACTTTATAATGACTCTGCTCATGTTGGTACAAATTTAGAATTAAAAAAGAGACATACACAAGTGCAAATTTACTGAGAATTCCTCCAGACAGCAGTACCGGAGAGTCCTTTTTTTGAGCAGCCTTTTTCCAAACCCACACAGGCTCTGCCTCTGTTACAGGGCTGAAATGAGGGCTTGGAACCGTTGCTGTGGTGGGTGAGATTCACTGTAGGGGAAGCCAGAGGAGTCCTTGCTGAAGGAATACAGACCATGTTTATGTAAAAGAAATGAGCTATGTGCTTCAAGAATGTTTTGTCTGTTGTGGTTTGTTTGCTTGCTTTTGTTTGGTTTGTTGGTTTTTCTTAGTTGGGTTAACTGACTTATACAGGATTAAATCTCAGTTCTTGGTCAGAATTATCCTACATGCTGAGAGTAGATGAATTCTGGGTTATGGGTAGAACCCCAAGCACACAAAATGCTGTAATATACCTGTAACTCTAACAGTCCAGAAGCTGGTGTGAGAGGTCTCTCCTCTGCTGCATCTGGGTTTTCCTGTTGTACAGTAACATAGGGAAGAGAAAATTCTTAGAAATGAGCATCACCTTATGAACTTCATGGTACTCCTGAATAAACTTGTTTCTAATGTGCTGATAATGAATACATGGCTGATGAATATAAATTGGTGTGTTGTAGAAGGTGATGCCTCCATAGTTTGGATGCTGCTAAACCAGGAGAGATGAAGCACTCTCCTCCAGCTGAAGGACTACAGGAGGCAGATTAGGTCTAGTGGGTGACATGGCTGTTTTGCAGCAGGATGAATTTGTTTTAACGGTTGTGGTAGTTGATAAACTAGATGCTAATATGCCCTGTTCAATTGGGGAGAATGAATGCCAGAGAACTGGGTGAAGACACCAGGAGTGAGCAGAATAAGATGAAGATGCTGTGGTAAGAACACAGATCTTGTAGGTGCAGAGACCAGAATGCTGCAGAACTGGGCAGGGCTGACAACAAGAAGTTCACAACCATCCCTGGAGCAGTTAGACATGGCTGGGACCTAGCAGGATGAATAATGTGTTGCTGTCCTGCTGGGTGTACCAGGCATTGTCATGTCTTCTGATTAGATATGGCTGTTGGAAAGTTTCCAAACACTGAATTTTAGTGTTCACTTTTAAGCCCATTTTTTATTTGTATTTGGCTGGCATGTTGGTCACTGCCTTTGCCACAGAAGGTATGGATGGGAACTAGGCTGCACTGATGTGATGTTGAATCCCTTAATCTGTGGTAGCTCCTCATGGTTTTGACTTTGACTATGGCCTTGAACATCTGTTTTCTCCACCTTTGCAAAGCCAATGCTCAGAGCTGCTGGCTCCTGCACTGGGAGCTTTGTGTACTGGAGTAGTTTCTTGCTCCTACTTTCCCGCAACACAGATGTCCTTGCAAGGTGGACTGCTTTAAATAATCTCTGCTGAGTTATAAATGTTTGTTTTCTTTTGTCATTTTTTGAGAGGCTATCTGTGATAATTTTGTTAATTGCCGTTTGCAAGGGAGGATCCCACTTACTGTTTTCTCTACTTATTACACAGGTATAAAAAAGTCATTTAGCTTGGTACGCACTTGCACGAAACACTACTGTTGCTTTGCAGGAGAAAATTAGCTCTAACTGCTTGACAGGGGAGTGTGTTTATATAACATGTAGTAGTCATGCCTATAAATACATTTAAACATCAGAGCTGAGTTGCTGATAATGCAGAGCTATTGTCAGGATCCACAGGCTGCGCTACAGCTTGTAGGTTGGATGTGAGCAACAGTGCATTCGAGCCATCTGGAACTGGTGGCTTTGGGGACCTTGGCTGCTGCCAGTGGGTAGAGTGGCGGTGTCTCTCTGGAGGATGTGGTTCCCTGCTGGGTTCTCCCAGGTTTTTCATTTGTGTAAAGGAGCTGTGTTAGCAAAAGCTGGAGGGATGGGGGTCTTGGGCCCAACACCCTCCTCTCTTTTTTTTTTTTCCCCCAGAGTTGTGGTTAGAGAAGTGGAAGACGGTAAGCAATGCATACACAATTAACCTACTGCCTCTTTTTCTGAGGGAGCTTAGAGTTGACAGCAACAAGAAAAAGTGCAATTGTAAGCTTATTTACTATGTTTGTTAACCATCTGGGATATAAAACCTCTAAGGTGAAGGAGCTGTCAGATTTCATCCTAGTTAACCCTGTGGAAGCAAAAGACTTGATTTTAATTTCTTTCATCAGGCATTCAATTTAGTAACAACTTTGGACAAAAAGCAGTACCGATGGAATTTTTGTTCTTATGATACATCCACATTGTCATAGGAGCTGATTACTGGGAGAGGGCGTCAGTGGGGCTCCTGCTGGAGGACAGGGGAGGAGGTCATCAAAGGGTGAGAGACTCTTCCTTAACTCAAGCTGTCAGGTGCTGCGGAAGGTGATGGATGCAGAGCTTGGAGGCTGCTAAACCAGGAGAGATGGAGCACTCTCGTCCGGTTAAGGGCTACAGGAGGCAGATTAGATCTAGTGGGTGACATAGCTGTTTTGCAGCAGGATGAATTTGTTTTAACGGCTGTGGTAGATGGAAAGTAAGATGCTAATCTGGCCTCTTGATACAGAGAAAAGGAATGCCAGAGAACTGGGTGAAGATGCCGGGTAGGTCAGAATATAATGAAGATGCTGTAGCATGTCCTGCAGAGTGGTGTGAGGTCTCCCTGAGTTTGCACGGGAAGAGAACAGGCAGGGTTCATCTTCAGAGTTTGAGTAAGAATGCAAGAAAAAATACAATGCGAGAACTGGCAGAAATTGTGACAGAAATGTAACAATGAGTAATGTAATGGGTGTGCTAAGATTTGCTGTATAGTACTGAAAAAACTTGCTTTGCTTTTGGTTTGTAACTGTAGAAATTGGGTTGTGTTCTTCCTTGGCTGCTTTTATTTAACAGTTTAGAGCTGTGCTAGCAAGGTTGAGAATTGGTGCTGCTTTCCCCCAGTGGGGGAGAAAAAAAATTGAGGAAGAGAAAACAAATAAGAACAACATCTTGCAGCAGGGAGCTAAATTTTACACTGGAGTAGCATGGGTTCCAATGGAACAAATGTAGTTTAGAGGAGGATTCTGGAGGAAGTAGGGAGAAAGATGCTTCAGTACAGATTAGAGAGAGGAAACAAGCCAGTATCAAGGATGAGACAGAGATCATGCGGGTTATATAAAGCAGCTGTGGGAATTCCTCAGTGGGAGTCTTTAGGCCAGAGCCCAAGCCTGTGTACAGAGATCCCCCTGTTAGGTGTTGATTTACCTCTCAGGAATGTGTATGAGTTAGAGGTGTGGTTGACCCCAGGAGAAATGGGTAGTGGAAACTGTAGTCCTTGCAGTGTGGGAGTTAAGTGTTCTGCACTACTGAGAATCAGGTTGCTTTGGTGCCAAAATATGGATTTAGTTGCTCAAAATTAAGTCTGCCTGTGTCCCAGTTTCCCCATCTGTAAAATGTATTACAGCAATTTCAGCTAATCCTATTAAATTGTAGTACTAGTGTTTCACTATTAATACATCTACAAGGACATGCATCATGGTAACTTTACCCCATGGTGGCTAAAATGTCTGCAGTAGCACAGGATAAAATAATCAGAGCCTTTGGGACTCTGAAGCTCTCCTTTTTTTAATTGGTTGACTAGAAAGAAATTATGCCAATTTTCTCCAAGTAAAGAGCTGGTCTAGCTTCACCATGAGGGAGGGAAAGCAACCTATTTTTCAGACTAAGACTTCTCTGCTTCCTCTCATCCCTGCTGTTCTAGGCTAAAAAGCAAGCAGGATTTGGTAAGAAAGCTTTGTCTTTCCTTTGTGTGTTTAAACTGGTGAATTATATTTTTGTTTGTTTTATCATGTATCGTTCAAGGAAGGACTCAGTTGCCTTCAAAAAGCAAAGACTGTATGTAATGAAAAGAATTCCTGCTAGGCAAGGAAAAAGCTTCAGAGGAAATAATAGTTCAATTTCTTCAGTGTTTTGTTCCATTTAGTGTTTTATTAAACCTCTCACCTGATCTTTGGTGTGTGTATGATGAAAGGAAGTTTGTAGTGCAGCCATCTCTGATAGATGATATAATCCTTTTAGCAGGCAGGATGTAAAATAGATCCCATAACACATCAGGATTTCCTCAGAAACCTCTGGCAAGGCTAATTACTTTTTTCCTAGCCACTGAGCAATTGCTAACTCTCCCACAGTTACTAAATGCTTCTGACCTTCAATAATTTCTGCGCCAGTGTAGAAGAAATACACCTTCAGTCCCTCAAGGACACAGCACCTGGGTTACTGTTTCAAAACAGAGCTCCCCATGAAGGACATAAGCTTTGACTGATGCAGTTGCTGCTTGCTCAGTGCATCCTCTGAAGACAGTAGCAAACATGTTGTATTGCCATAAAAAAAAGCCAATGTTCTTTGGAGTCCATTATAATAGAAACCACTAATACCCTGTTGACTGCAGTAGCAATGCAATAATTACAATATATCTAGAATGTCACAGTTGGAAGGATTGTAGAGGGAGGTCATGGCACAAGTTTGACAGTAGACACTTAGAGCGTGTTGCTTGAATAAATCACGAGGCAAAGGGGAGGCAGTGTGACCTAGAGAACTGGGTCCCAAACCCCGGTCAGATGTCCCAGACTGGTACTGAAGCTCCAGTGACAGGCAACAGCTACTTCCTTCATAATGTTTCTAACCTGAACTTGTGAATCTGATGATCTGTCAGTGGTCCATGTCTTAGGAAAGCTGGGAAAACTGCTGCAGGGAGATGTTGAGCAGGCAGTGTGAGCCTGGTGTTATGGTCTGTTGTGGCTGAACATGGGTGAGCTGTCTTGCCCCTCTCTGCCTCTTCTGCCCAGCCACTTTGTTTTTTCTCTATTTAGGAGCTAAGATTTAATTAGGGTATGGCTTTCAAGTGTTCACCAGCTTGTGGTAACATTTTGGATGTCCAGATTTTTTCCAGATATCTTGAATATATTCAGCTCTTCTGACTGCTCTTGGATACTTGGTCATGATGATTAAGGTCTCCAGAAACATTTAAAATCAGAGCTCACTTGCAAAGATGTGAGCGTTAACCTTCTTGAAGTATTCATTGTTTAATAAAATATATCTAAATGCAAATTAATTTTCTTTACTGTAATTACTTCAAATTATGTACAAGGGCTGAAATCTAAATGTGATGAGCAGATGCTGAGAGCTTAAGACTTGGGTCATATCTAATGTAGAAATTAATATTCTACCTCTTAAGTTAAATATTACCTGCTGTAGTGCTTTATTTGGAATCTGTTTCACCTGATGAGATGAATTCAAAACCATTCCATCTACCACTCCTCTGAATAGGGAGTTCACGTAACTTGGAGCTTGCTCTGTTTAATGCTCCTCCTACTTCAAACCCTGATGAATACCAGCTTCACCCTTCTCTCAGCATCTCCAGAAGTCAGGAGATGGCCTAGAGTGAAACAGTCAGGGTTCTCAGTCCTGCACGCAGGTCTGTGAACCTCAGGGTTCCCAGGTGAATGGAAAGCCAAGACCTGAAAGAAACATGTTCCTCACTGTTATAGGCTCATTCTCTTTTGAAATGTTACTGTCAAGTGTCTGCCTGCACTATTTAAATAATCACCAGAGCCACGTTTCCATTCAGTTGACGGCCTGTTTCCTGCCTCGGTAGTTTTTATGGTTCCCCAACCAGAGCTCAATCTACCATGTATACAAAATAATTAGGATGAAGCAAAGTGTTTGCTTTCTTTGAGGAGCACATTTTTCAAATATTCCCTAGGAGGGAGTTTTACCTAACCCAGGAACTTTCAGTGCTGTTATAGCAATAACTGGAACTGTAATGATGCAATTAAATATTAAATCATCTCTCAGATTCTCTGTGTTGCTGTTCAGTTAGATGAGGAAAACCCAAACTAAAAGGAAAAAAAACAACCAAAAGAAAATACAAAACAGGTCAATGCCTGTTTTTAACAGTTTGGTCAGATTAAAAGTGGAAGTGGCCTCAAGGGCATTTACTACCCCCAAACATGAGGCTATAATGAGAGGCTGTTGAGGAACTGTAGGGAGAATATAAAATCGTAAGCAATCTGCAGTGCCTAGTACAGTACAGTCCTCCTCTGTAAGTGAAGACTACAGGCAGTTCCCTATCTCACACAAATAATACATGCTTTTCATAAAACCTATCTGAGATGCAGGGTAGAACAACTTTATGGATTGGAGGCTGCAGCACAGACATTGATTGAGAGGTGTACAGGAAACTCAAGCACAACTGAGATTCCAACCTGGGTTGTATAACTTCTGGGGGTTTTCTAGAAGCTAATGGATTGTCCTTCTGTTGTGGCAATTGTTTTATGCAATAACTGATGCTCCTGAAAACTCCTCTAAAGGCATGTCTAAGATACCTGCTAAGATGATACTATAACATTGATGTAATAAATGCTCCAAATCTATTTCCTGTCTAGCTGCAGATTTGGCTGCTTCATGTAATGAAACGATTCTGTGTATTCTGGAAAACCTCTTATTTATACCTTGGGTTTTTCCCCTAAGTGGGGGAGAGTAAAGCTGGAGGAGGTTCTCCAAGGTATGACACCATTCCTTACTACTTTTAAGATCTCTATATTCGTGGTATAGCACAGTAAAGCTCCTGTGTAATGAAAACCTGAGTCACTCAAACCACAAAATTATTTCTACCAAAGGTAATTTTTAAAAGTGTAGATATACTCAGTTGGGCATGATCCTTGTAGCTAATGAGATCTTTCCCGTTCTTTGCATTTACCAGGAGTTTTGCATTTCAGAGACACTTGTACGAGCTCTCTGTGGAGACCTGCCTTACAAGCTTTTACGCTGGAGACACACACACAGTCTGTGGTCTGCCCCTGTTTCTCTGACAGAATCTTGCTTTCATTAGTATTTGTTGTGCATTTTCTTTAAAGTAATTCTTGGACTGTAAGTCTGTGATCTGCACTCTTTTAGTAGCAATGTAACTGTTGTCACCTGAAAATTTGTCCTCTTCTCTTGTTTGTGTAATTGTTTGAGCTCCCGTTGCCGTAGAAATGAGTGAAAGGTCCTGCACAGTTGTTTTCTGTATAACAGAGCTATTGTTTACTTGTCACATTGTGACCCAATTTTTTTTTTTAAATCTTAGGTTTGATTGATGTGGTGGGTAGGTATGTGTGATCTATTACTGCTTTTAGGGCAGTTGAAGGTTAGACTAGATCATTGCGATGTATCTTGGTATAGATTTGTTAAGTCGAAAGAGCAGTGACAAATTACACCAATGATGATCTGCCCCTAAAAAGGTGATCCAGCCTGTTGGAGTGTGCTGGCTGATGAGAAGGAATGATGTGTTTGTTTTCCTAGTTTGTAGAGGCAGAGCAAAGCAGGCTCTACAGGGATGCTGAAATTGCTTGCAGTAATAGTTTTTGTAGTATGAATCCAACCAAGCAAGCAAACAATGCTTTTTATAAGGGTAACCAGTTCACAAGGAAGAATCCCTTTCTCAGACACCTTAGATCTGTTTTTACAGCAGGGGCATTTCTGGGGAAAAGGCAAAGAAACCAAGTGGTGCAGTCTCCAGACCTGCCATGATCTCGTTTAGAGTCTGTGCAGACAGGTGTGTTAGAGCCTCCACTGCCAAATCCACCACCCTCTGGTGACAGAGGGACTCGGGAGAGGGAATGTGGTGCTAACTAAAGCACAGCACTTCACCCAGTGATGCAGTATAGGCTTCCCTGTATTTCTTCTATATAGGCTTTTTCTATCTTTCTTTAGTGGTGTAACTGCGGCACAAGGCCTCTAAGTGTTAGACTGCAGAAACTTAAATCTGGGTCATGTTAGCATTTGTCTAGCTTGCTCTTTTAAATGCGTTAGGAGGACATATGTAACTAACTCCAGATCCTGGGGAGTGGGTCAAATCAATGTTAGATGATATTGTTAATCATCCAAAATTTCTCTTCTTTAGTGACCTTTTTACATGAGTGGAATATGTAACTACATGCCTGAGGTGACTCCATGGCTTGCTGGATCTAGGCTTTGTTACAGAAGTAACTTAGAAATAGTGGGAAATAGACCTCACCATAAATGAAAATTTCCCAGTTTCCCATCTGGATGTTCCTATAAACTGCTCTGTCTTTGGTCTGGAGCACTGTATTATGGTCATTAAGAATGAACTGCAGAAGTTAAAGAAATCGAAAGATCATAAGAGGAGGCAATAGTCTCTCTGTATGGTTTCAGCACCCACTGGTGTCAAAACCCAATTCTACATGTCATCTTTCAGGGGAAAGGGCAAGTAGCTCTCCTGAGCCTCTGTGCTGATTTTGGGCTCCTTCAGTTAAGAGCAAGGTATCAGCATGAAATGGTATTTCCTCAGTTATGTGTGCCAGGCGTTGTAGCTGCCTTTTGTCTTTGTTCTCACGGCTGGTGAAATCAGGTAGCTCTCTGCTTTGCTCCCCTCATTGGGACAGAGATCCTCCAGCAAGTGCTGCTGAGCAAATGTTTAGCATTTCGCCAGCATGTTTGTATCTTAAATGCTTTACAGTCAGAAATTAAAAGCAGCAAGTGAAAGAAGAGAAATACTGCTGCTGTTGTGAGCCGCCCCATGCGAACAGGCGGGTCGGTGGTGGCATCATGGCTGGCTGCGTCACTGTGTCGACAGGTGTCAGCCAAGGGCCACCGAATGAGCTGCCCGGAGCAAAGCTGCAGCTGCACATTCTTCAGCAGCCTTGCAAGGCAGAGGATTATTTTGGATGGAGAAAATGTCAAGCCTTTGGGATACTATTTGAGCCTGATAACTGGGCTTCAGTGACATACATTTAAGAGAGATGTAGAACAATCCGAGTGCTGCTGTGCAACTTGCTGCACATGGTGCTAGGGCAGGCTCCTGGGAGCACATCGGTGCAGGCTGAGCCAGGCTCTATTCCTGTTCTGCTCCAAAGTGTTTGCACTTCTGCATTTACAAGTCATGGGCTGAGGAGAGAGATCTCAAGTGACTGACTCACTTTGCACAGCATCGAGTAGAAGGCAATGCCTATACCTACATCCAAGAGTATCTCTGCTTCCGTGACTATCTGGTTTCTAGTAATGAAGGTGGTGTAGTTGTTGGGGTGGTGTTTTGACCACAGCAGGCATCTTCTTGGGCTTCAGTATGTATGAAGATAGGAGCAGATCTCTGCTGCGGCAGTCTAGTCTCTGAGAGTCCTGTCTGTCCAATCACATAGGGGAAATAATGGATTGAACTCTGCTTGTATTTTATAGACTTCGTGTCGTGAACTTTGATTCTTCAAAGGCCTGTCCATGTCTCAGCATAATTTTGACATGTGCTACATCTCTGGGGATAGACTGTGTCTGTTAGCTGCTTTCATGTTGACTCTTGTCATGATCAATAGATATAGCTAATCACATAGAAATTACTTCTGCTAAGGACAAGAATATCTATTTCTTGTAAAATATCCCCAGAGCATTAAAATAATTTCCTTCTGTATTATGATCAATCATTATATAGCAATGTGTATAAAGAATAACTACTGCTATCTCTGATTCAAAGCTATCTGAAATGCTATGTGGAGACATAATTATGAACCTGATATAAATTTAGGTTTATACTACATTACCTTCCAACATTAGGGAAAATAAACCTTAAAACCCCAATACTTGCTGCCCACCCCCCCAACCCCCCCCC
>NW_010405202.1:208778-222800 GCF_000710305.1 Buceros rhinoceros silvestris | reverse complement strand
CCCCCCAACCAACAAACTTAAATGAAGTTACTCAAGCAAAACCCCAATAACAAAAAAAATCCCAGACTCTGAATGGTTGTTATTGTTGGGTGGAGGCAGAGTGTTTGGGGTTTTTTAGTAGTTTAATCATGTATAAAACAACTTACGAACTTTTCACAAATGTTTTTAGATCATAGGCACAAATTACCAGTTAAGTTATTCATATAGATAGTTAGAGGAAAATTAGAAGGTAATGGAAGCAAAACTGAGACCTCTGAGACTATAAAAATGTTCTATACACATGTATAATGTTGAGCTGCAATGAACATTCCTTTGCAGTGTTTAGGTATTCAAATCTCCAGTTTGGATTTTTCCACCTAAACTTCATTTTTTCTGTATCAAAACTCTGAAAAAAGACCTTTGCTTCCCTGGGTTTCACTTCCCAGAATAACCCACCCACTCCCCAAACTGTCGATTCTGTGCCTCCCTCCAGCTCTCAGGACCACTCCCTTCTAGAGCACTTAGTGAGTAATTCTCCCAATGTATCTCCGTAATGGTCCATTATTCTGAGACCTTCAGCACTGGGAGAGAAATACATCTTTGTGTAGTGGGCTAGCTCAAGATGGATGGGCCTCTTAAATTCTGAAAATAGGCCTCAAGTGTGCTATCCTTCTATCCAGCAGGGAATTTCAAGTCCCAAAGCACAAACTCCTCCTGTTTGACGCAGGGGTGTTACTGGAAAGCAGTCCTCTATTCTGCTTGTGGCATTTATCACTCTCGAGGCTAACAGAGCTTATCCAAGCCCCTAATGATGGTCTCAACTTGGATGCTGTTCTGCATTCAACCTTATGATCATATGCCTACAAACTCTATACATGTTAAAAGTGGGGATGGATTCAGAGCCCAAAAGTAACTCTGAAAATAGTTCATGCAGGCTGACTTTGGATGTCATGCTGATTGGGACAGTCCTTGGAGAATCATTTGGGGCAAAAAAAAAAAAAAAAAATGCACCCAAACTCACAAATCTGTTGTAATATTGTCCCATATTGTCTCACGGGAGAGTCTGTCATCTGCACTCAGATTTATTTGTGAACGAAATGATGTAGATTTTTCATACATGTTAAAAGTGGGGATGGATTCAGAGCCCAAAAGTAACTCTGAAAATAGTTCATGCAGGCTGACTTTGGATGTCATGCTGATTGGGACAGTCCTTGGAGAATCACTTGGGGAAAAAAAAATAAAGAAAAAAATGCACCCAAACTCACAAATCTGTTGTAATATTGTCCCATATTGTCTCACGGGAGAGTCTGTCATCTGCACTCAGATTTGTTTGTGAACGAAATGATGTAGATTTTTCCAGGCTAGAGCACGTGCACATGTTTATGTGCAAGCTGGACAGCAGGGGGACATGAGCACTGGAGTGAAGTAGAGAGCAGCTGTATGGACATGCCAAAATATTCTTGCAGCTGTGACTAAGCATTAAGTTCAGTTTATGGCTAACTGCAGCGTGTTAGAATCATTCACACTTATCTTTTTATGCACGCAATGCCATTTACACTTGGCAGTCCAAGTCCAGGAATCTCAGAATTATTAAAGAAAATTAGACAGCAGAACATTCAACTCAATTTATGTCACATTCATTAATGGTGGCAAACTAAAAGTATGTATTTAGGCTTCATCAAGATTCAGTGTTACTGAGCTTGCTTGTCTCTCCTTGATGGTTAAAAAGCTGTTAGAAGCAAATCTGACAGTTTGCGGCTGTTTGGTAGCTGTATTGTTCGTACAGTAATAGAACTCTGCTCTTGAAAAGCATTTCTTTTCAACTTACCCCGTAGTGACCTCCTGTTGATGTAATAATGTATTTGGACATCACAATATTTTGAAACATCTCCCTCAGTTGTAGCATAACACTTCTTAAATATTGCAAGAGGAATATTAGCATGGGTTGAGGCTACCAGTTTCTGTTATGGTTGAACAGCCTGAGAAGTTGCTGCTGAATCGGGATTCCCAGGAGGCAAGGGCTAGATTTGCCTCTACTGATGTGTTGCAGTCTGCAATTAATTTCTGTTGGTACTTTATTGCCTCAAGTATCTTCCTGAACTAAAACATTTGCACAGAGTTCTATAGCCTTGGTTCAGAAGGCATTCTGCCTTTTGCATGGGGCAAATTTTGTTGTTGTATGTTTATGTGTTCTGAGGAATAATTTCAATTTAGAATTTCTCCAGAAGCAGAACAAGCATAATCAGTACAAAGCAATCCTATTGACTGTAGCTTGATTATTCCTATTTCCTGATCTTGCTGAATTTACAACCTTTGCTTGCCTTAGGAGTATTGGTGCACAGGTCCTGTTAAAATGCAGGTGCTATGGATGCAACTACACAATATCTTCCATCTCTCCTTCCCTTTTCCTTCCCTGCTTCCAGTCGAAAGGGCTAAATCAAGCTAGTGTGTTAAACTGGAAGGACTGATGCTGTTCTATGCTCCTGTTGCTTTCAAAGAGAAGCAGTTTCTTTTTACTTTCCTGTATCTGTGGGGGAGACAACTTCAGTATTGTGCTGGAAGGATTTTTTCCTTGCCAAAGCATTCTGCCTGAGGGCTTATGAGACCCTCGGTGCCTTTATTCTGCAGGTCTTTGGCAGGGACATCATTAATGCCAGGAGACTTCTCAGGTGGCCTGTCTCCGTGATACAGACTGGGAGGATGCTCTCGGTTTTGAGGTCAGGCTGGGTCGGTAAACGCTGTCCCCCAGTGGACAACTGCTCACCAAGTGGCACAAGCAGTGCTTGAGGAGGTCACTGGCAGATGAGCTGCACACTCTGATTGGTGTGTAATTGCATCACAGTTGATGCAAGAGACACATCAGTGGTTAGAATGGCATACTACCATTATCTGTTTTAAGACAGCAATTATCATGCTGTTTTCTGGCTATGTGGCTATCAGGGCTCTAGGAGACCAGTGTGTCTTTATCTGTTTTAAGACAGCAATTATCATGCTGTCTTCTGGCTATGTGGCTATCTGGGCTCTAGGAGACCAGTGTGTCTCGGTGGTACAGCTCTACACCGTGTTCTGAAACTGTCTTGTATAACACAGCTCAGTTCCCTATCAAAATGCTTGAAAAGAAGAGGGAGAGAGGAATGAAGACTTGACATCATTTTAGAGCTGAGAAAATGCAGACTAAGACTTTTCATTGATTTTGTAATTGGTTTATGCTAAACTTTCATTTTTTCAGTTGATACGGTGTCTTTGTTTTAAAAACGTGTTTAGTCTGTACTATGCTATTCAAAATCTTAAACTTATGCTCCGTGGCTCACGTTCAGCAGCATAATACTTTTCCTGGCTGAATAAGCATTATGCTTGTAACTCAGTTACAGAAGCCAAAGCTTGTGGAAAATGTGTTTTAAAATATACTTTTAGAAAGTTGTAGAATGTTTAAACTTCATGCGCTCTTCGGAATATGGGTAGTGCAAAAAATGAAAATAAAAACTGATGACATGTCATGGTGGAAAGGTTAGAGGCAAGCAATCATGAGCAACATAAATTTGTTTAAAGATCTGAATGGTTTCTGATGAAAAGTGCTTCGTGGTAGTTTGGCTGTACAAAGCGGGGGCCCTACTGGTGCTGTTCTGGCAAAATGTGATGAAGGATGTGGATTATTTTTGCATTCCGTATAGGAATAATAATAGAACTCTAGAAAGTATTTTGCAAATATTAAAGTAAGAAATTATCAAAATACTCCTTTCAGGAAGGGAAGTATTACTGCCACAAGAAATTGCTAGGTTAAATAACTTGTCTGAAGGCAATGGAAAAAACAAGTGTCAGACCAGATTTATTATTGCAAAATGAAAAAGCAAAGGATATTTTGAATTGCAGTGGAGTTCCTAGCCCTAAACTCCTGCGCGGTTAGAAGGCTTTGGATTTGATGGTAGCTTCATCCACAGGACGTGTTTTCAGGGAAGGTCACAAAGACAATGTCAGCTCAGCTGTCAGGGGAATGGAACTGCTGGTGCAAAGCAGGATATGCTGTGGTATTTTTTTTTCATGGCATGGCAACTAAACTGAACAAAAAATCCTAATGGAGACAAAGCACCAGGGTTCACCAGACCAAAGCTAGATGGGCTTGACCCTGGTTCTGCGATCCATCTCCTGCAATCCGCACCACAATGCAGCTGCAGAACTGCTGCTCCGTTAGGATTTACACCACTAGAGTGGGAACCATGGGGATTTGACTTTTTTGGCAGCAAAGATATGGGGAGGCTTTTCTGTCTCTCGGGGAGGCTCAGTGGTAGCAGTGGGTATAAATTAGTAGGTTACAAGAGTATGGTACAAAGCTGTCCACCGATAATCTCATTGGATGTATCTGTATTTAGAATTAATTGTGTTTCTGCTGATACAGGCTCACATAGGAACTATGTTTGTGTACCTTCTCATTTGCATCTTAATGGGGTTCTCCAGGGCTTTTCCTTGATCTTTAACAATAGGAAAGCCTGGCTAATTGAAATTTATTTGAAAAGGGTTTATTTGCCTCTTGGGCTGGAGACAGCAGACTAACAGCTGAGGAAGGCTTCAGCGATCATGTTAGCAAGTTAGATTTTAATACCTGAGCATACCTACACTGGCAGGAAAAATTGAGAGGTGAATGGTTTACACTGCTCTGTCTTGTACTACCCACCTGAAATTGGTTTTGGTCCAGCCTGTTTGTACAGTGACTGCTCCACAGCAGCCGAGATGAGAGTTGCTTGATTTCTAGTGGAATAAAAGACCTGCATGTAAAGCTTTCCACGTGACATGGTTATGTGCTTCTGACAGAGGAATTGGGCTCAAGAATGTAGGACCGACAGCCCACAAAGATATGTCCTGGTTATGGTCACTGACACTCATTAAAAAATTGAACCTGAACATCTGAACTGTCCTGAAATGCCATACATTAACTCCTGGCTTTGTTTATTCTAATGTCCTTGATTCTCTAAACCTTTATTCCATTGTCACTAGTGCAAGACACTTCTGAGATGTCTGTGGAGTCTTGCATACAGCCAGCCCCTTGCTCTGTGTGACTCCTGTCCAGAAGTGTGAGAAAGTGTTGTTGAAGCATGACAGTTGCTGTAGCAAATCAACATACCCTGAGAATTACCTCTAGGCTGGGAGTATCATGACGGCTCAATTTATCAGCTGCCCCCTTTGCCAGCACCATCAGTCAGACTGGAGCTGGAGGTCAGGATTTCAGTGTGGAAATAACATTTTGGGTGAATGATGATTATTTGTTGGGGGAAAGGGTTGCGTATTTTTACTACTTATCCTCTGTGCCCTGTGTTTTCAGCTAGCTGTATGAGAGCTGTTCTCATGTCCGCTTTCTGAGGTCCTTGGGTTTTAACCCAAATATTGCTGTTTCTTTCTATCTTGCTAGACACCAGAAACCACCGTGGGGCCTGAATAACACTTCACTAATCTCCGTATTTTAGAACCTTTAGTTCATTGCGAGGCAGATAGCACATTTCCTGGTACGGAACAGAGTATAATCACAGCTGAAGCACAGTTGTCAAAATAAAATGAACACCAAGTGCAGCTATTGCTTCAACTGTGTTTATGTTCTTGTTAACTCCAACTTCACAGTACAAAGCAATTCTTCCCGCTGCTGGTGCAGTAAGCAATGGGCTGCCACATTTGTGTCACCAGAGTCCGACTGGATTTTGTCATTCTGTCCTGAGACAGAGCTGATTAATGTTTTCAAGGGAGCGTGGGGTTCCCTGTGCTCTGCCAGGGCGGGGAAAAGTAAATATGATAGAATACATCAAGGACCAGACTGTCTCATTGCTCCAAAGGAGACAATGGTCTGGAGGTACAACTGGATGTGAGGTAGTCTCAGGGTGTAGAGAACTGTCCCAGTGGCAGTTTCTGAGTGGAACGGGTGGAGCGGGTGAGGTCTCTTTCAGGTGGGCTCAAGGCAGCTGTTGCATTCAGAACTGCTGAGCCTTTAAGCGTCAAGTCCTCACAGATGCAAACACATTGTGAAACTAGCTGTGTTCTGACCTGCTGAGCACATTTTTGGAGAATTAACTCAGCATCCTCATTTTGGAATACTTCAACAATTTGGGGAAAAATTGGACCTTGACAGCCTTCCATCCATTGTATTCCTCCCTACCCCAGGACTGTTACTCACTGACACTAGTTCTGCAGGAGAAAGACGTGAAGGCTCTGCCTTGTTTCTCAGCTGTAGAATTGTCTGGAGCCCTTTGTAAAAGCTGTGGAAAACTAGAAAGGCCTCGGGGACACTTGGTTGGCCAGGTGTCTCTAGAAAGGAAAAAGGAGACCTGTGTTAATTGTGCCTGCAGACATAGATGTAAGTGGTGTATTCAGCAAACTGCTGTCATCCAGTGGGGATCTGTGGCTTTATTTCTTTCATCATCCCTGAACAAACACAAGTCTTTATATCCAGTTTAATTCACTAACTTTTAACACGCTTAAGGTAGATGACCTTAATAATTGATCTTTTCCCTTGCTATTATTTGTTTGGGATTTCTTCTTCCTATGTACAAATAACAAATTGTTTTAGTGCATATATGTAACCAGATATGTTTAAAGGGGCTTCTCATAATCTTTTTCTTATTTTTCCCTCATTTCAGATTTTTTTCTGTTCAGAGTCTCTTAAAAGTAGTGATATATATTTCTAGCGTCAAATGCAGCAAGTGGTATTTAGGGAAAACTGGAATTCCCATGATTGTTTCCATTTGTAATCTGGAGTTGTGCATTGTCTTTTAAAAGAATACTATTGCAGTAAGCGTGGGTAAAGCCATTCCCAAATCTTCGTCCACGAAGCCAAGCCATGATGATGATTTCATAGGTAATGTATACTCAGGAAGGAAGATTTAAGGTGGGGGTGAATGAAAGGGGAGTGTGTGAGCTGAGGAACTGTAGAGTTAGTGGTATGGAAACCAAAAGCAGACAATTATTCTCAGTGCTCGCTTTGAACTTGCAAATTCAGAACTACTACTTGCAACCAATCATCAGTCAGGGTAAACAGTCTGAGGGAAGCTGTAATGTTGCTTGAGAAAACCCTAGATGCAAGGTTGTTTGTCTTGGATTTTTTTTTCTAAATGTTTGTGGTATAAAGATTCCTTCTTTAGGAATTAGCATCTCGTATGGCACCATCCATGCTTCATACTGAGCGAATTGGGGAGCAACTCAATTGCTTTTTCTAACGTGAGAGCCTGGACTTCTAACACAGGCTGTATAAAGAGGTATTTGCTGGGTACCGAGAATCTGAAACCTGTGTAGGTCCTAGGTTAGGAACTGCCTGGATAAACAACTGGTATAGCTCTTTGATGTAAGATACTCTTTGTAAAGATATAACGGAGGAAGCTCAGTCTTGCTGTGATTGACAGCAGCAATAGCAAAGTAAGGTGTAAATCCACTGTACCCTGTAAGCAAAGCTGACTCTCATCTAAGGGAATACAAAACCATCTTCTGAGGTGGACTTTTCCGTTTGTTTTTGCTGGTCTCTGTGTCTGTCTGATGCGTGTGTTTTGCCATTGAAATGATATTAAAGTAAGCAGTAGATGTGCACCCTGAAATATACTGAGATACTCTTAAAGCAATCTTTGTTTTCAAAGTCTGTTGGAAAGTTGGAGAAATAGAATATCAGTAGCCAAATTGGTTGGTAAACTCTGCAAGCAAGTACCTTTCAAAGAAAGAATGTGGTAAACTCTAAATTGGTCCTGAGGGTGCTACACAGGACCATTATCAGAGTATTTATATGAAAATGTCAGGAGTATTTTTCTTTCACCGGCTGGAGCTTAGAAGCGTGAAACTCTTCAGCATGGTTTGGTCTTGCTGGGTGGAACTGTACAATCTACTGCAACTTCTAAATTGTTCTGTGGACTTTATTTTTCTGTGCTTCCATGTGCTGGAGGTAAAGCTTATAGCTCCTATGAGATCATTCTGAGTGTGTGTTTTATTCGTTGCAGTGGTTACCACTCCAGCATGTTACCTGGAGTGTCCTGTTTGCCTCATCTCCCATATGTGACTTCCCACCTCCTTGGCTCCCTCCTTCTTCCTTAAAGCCAACCTGTGTTTACTTACCCTCCCACCTTGTCACTTGTTCAAGTGCTTTTTGTGTTTTCTTGCATGCTTTAGAAGCTTATCACAATTTCAGGGCTTTCTTTGGCCTCTGAAATTCTTTCTTGAAATCCACGGCTATGATGTTCTACAAAACCTGGCACTTGGGAGGCCCCTCGGTAGGTCAGTACTGTATCCATCCTGCTGTCTAAGGGTAGGTCCTGGCTGTATGCTGCTATTCCTGGACTAGCAGCTTTACTGTGGGATCTAGATCTGTTACTCTTCATTTCTTTTTGTGATTTCTTGCCTTATGTGGAAAGCTTTTGCTGTTTGCTCAGTGCATAACAGAAAAATTGGTCCTACTTAATGACTGGGGGTTTGGGGTAGCTGAAGGAAGCAAAACTAGTGAGGGGGCTCTTTGGTTGGCTGCCGGCCCTGGCTCAGGTTCTGGGCTTTGGAAGCTACTGAAGTAGAATGGCAGTGAGATCCCAAGCAGGCACAAGGTTGAACTTCAGCCTTTAGTTAACCATATACTTTATAATGTTTATTCCCCTTTGAAAAGAAGAAAAAGAAACCAAGATTAATGTTGCAGAGAAGATATTTTCCTGTACTACAGAGTTTTAATTAAGAATTGGGAAAGAATACATAGACTAAACTGATCCTGCTTGCCTAGAGTAATGGATCTGGAAGCTGAAATGACTATTTTTTCTTGACTCAGTGTATTAAGAATAAATGGAAGATTGAAAGCAACAAGAGTAGTTCACCCAGGCATTTCAAAAGCCTCATAAGGGAATTTTCAGAGGCATATCCTGCTACAAATTTTACCTTAAGTGTTTGTGCATCTATTCTAACAGCTGATTTTAATGTATGTTAGAGTTCAGCTGTTAAGCAACGGTTGTTATGCATATTTGCTCATGGCAGACAGTGAAATGGGAATTTTGACAGGCTTGCTGTGACGGATTAAATTCTTTTTCTGCTTCCATTAGAGTTCTTAATCTTACCTTAAAAATCTCATCCCACACCCTCGATTAGATTTTTTTTTTTTAATGGCTTTTATACTGTGCATACGAAACACAGTAACTTCTGTAAGCTCTGTATTTAATAATGAAACTGAGAAAATGCTTGTAGGAAATGATAAGGAAAATCCCACCGGAGGAATCTAATGCTCTCAGACACTTGTAGTGGTGGGTCTGCTCAGTTTTCTGCAAGCGTGTAAGCAGCACACCGTGCCGTTTCATCAGGTTTGTAAAATGGAAAAGTCTCCTTTATTTCAAAGGAGTTTATTTCATGGTTCTGTACATGTGGATCAGTCCTTCTGGACTGAGGTCCTAGAATTAGATGTAATGAATATCATGAAAAGCTGCAGTGCTTCTTTGGTAGTAACTGTTATTGGGATGCTTGGTCCTGCAGTGATGTCTGATGGGGAATCAGCACTGGGAGAGCCAGGGTTACATCAAAGAGGAGAGGTAGGGACTTGCTGGGTGGAAGTGGCAGTTCCCAGGCTTCTGATCTGCTTCCTCCTCTCACCCCACCTTGCTCTTTTAGCTACTGTCTCTCTGGGTAAAAAAAAAAGACTGCCCCAATAGCACCAGAAAACTGAGGCCTCTTTGGGGTGACAATGATTTAATGTTGAACTGAAAAACTGTCTTAAACAACAAAGTGACCTTTTTAATGTTTATTTGAAAATTAGCTGTATATATGTAGTACCAAGATGCACAGAAGCTCTGTAATCCCAATGCTGGGATATCAATAACAGCACTAAAGCATGTACACCAATCCTGGGCTGATTCATGCTTTTTGAGGTGCCCATCCTTAGCATCTTAGGGCTGGACATTTGCAGAAGATAGTCTTGATCGTGAAGGTATTTTCTAAATGTCTGTAGAGCAAATTACACTGCTCTGACAATTCTGCAATAGCCTGTAAGTTCATACCAGTTTTTCTGAATGGTTTCTTTGGCCATCTACACTTCTTAGATAACCTCCCCAATATCAGTGTTTTCTTTTTCAAGTTGCTATTTTCCTTTTCTTCCTTCAAACCACTTTTTTTTTGTCCGGAAATATCCATTCAGATTTTTTTTGTTAAAAGTACCATTAATTTCAACTTCCCAGTTCTTCTCCCATGTTTTCAGCATACCCACAATTTAAATTTATTTCAGACTGCAACCAGTTGAGGGTGGGGTAGAAGCAAAACTAAGAATTCAAAGCAGCTGTTACTCACCCAAGTTTATCTGCAACTCCACTCAATAAAAGTGAAATCTAAGTCCAAGGCAAATGACAAGTATCTATGGGATAACCAGAAAACAACGAATCTCGAGGGACTCACTGGAAAGAAGGTGCTAGCAGCTATACACATGCACGGTGACAAACGCTCCTCCTTTGTCAACTGGTGCAGCTCCACTGATTTCACAGAATCTGGCCAGATACCTGCTGCTGAAAGGTAGGAGTGAGTGGCTGCGGCAGGCAGTCTGCACACAGTCGGTGTCCTCAGCCTCCCAGTCTCTCCCTCCCTAGAGGCACCCACTCAAACTCTTTGTTTTAACTAGAACATGTTTTGACTGCATGAGAGCTGCTGTATTTGGGGCTTTGTCAGGCCTCTGGGTGTAGAGGGGCAGGACGTGATCCCTTTTGCGGTAAAGGCTGGGTGCAGTGGGTCAAAGTCTGGTTTCAGGTATGTTTTCTTTAATTCAAAAATTCTCTCTTAGCTCCAAATGACCTGTGAAGGTAGTCATAATGTGCTTATCATCACACTATCTTGGTAGTAGGTGATGTCAGGATTTGTCTGCATTCTTATTACAAAAGCTGTATAATCCAGAGGAAAGAACTCAAAATACATTATCTTCTCACTTTGCAGCCAAGTCTTGCCAATAGAAAATTTACCTTTCTCCTTGTCATCTGAAGATCTACTGGAGATTTTAACTGAGACACTGCATCTGATGCTTTCAGACTTACATTTTGTGTATTTGGCTGGTTTTGACAACGCTTTAATTACTGATTCAAAGGTCAGTTGTTCCTCCCCTTTCCCCTGACAACATGCTTGAATAAAATGTAAACCTCTCTGAGCTGTAAAATTTCAAGTGGGAGAAAATGCAGATGTTATGTTTATTTCCAGTACTTTTAAACTCCTGTTCAGGGAGACATATGAACACAGCAGTATGAAAAATGTGCCTAAAGCTACTGTTCTTTCATTTCCCTGTGCAGTGCCCATAAGAAGAATTATTAAACTTGATTTTCACAAGACAGGCATTTGTTTTTTAAATTAGGATTGGAAGATACGCTGGGGCTTAAGAGATTTACGTGCTATTGCCTCTTTTTTTAATTGTTTCTGTAAATGGACATGAGAGTTGAATCACTTAGCGTCATTTGCTTTGCTGGAAAAACGTAATGGATTTTAAACTAAGCTTATTTTCATAGCTAGGCGAGTGATCTGTTATTCTGGAAAACACCTTGGTGTTAGGGTATATTGCTGCTTTTTCCGTGTGAAAGAGAAAAAATATACAAACAGTAGCTCATGCTGTCAAAGCGCTAGGATATCTAAATGTCTTTGGAAATGTGCATTCTCTGTGCCCGAGTCAAATTTATGCTCACAAAGGCTGTTCAGTCCCTCAGCTCTCACTAATTTTGCCAGCTTGGTTGATTTCCACTGGTGCTGTTTGACCGTGGCGCTAGCCATGAAAATCAGGATCCTGGATGTTTGTACTTGAGAGGCAAGAACTTCTTGCCTGAACTATTGTGTAATCAGAAGTGTGTGTGCATATGTACTCATTATGAAAGTCTACAACTCTTACATCCCCTATTTGACCTCTGCCTTTCACCCATTATTCTGTGTATGTGATATACCATTATGTATACATCTCTATAAGCTGATATGTATGTGTGTATTTATGTATGCACATATATGCTAAAAGCCAAACTCCTGGAAAAGAAAGAACTACTGAAAATTAATGCTTCCTCCACGAATTGAAGCAATGCTGTTCTACATCAGTTAGAAGTTTGTCCAGAGATAGGTTTGTGGATTCACACTTCTGCCTTCAGGGGGAGTTTGAATTAAGGCCAGTTGTGAGACCTCCTTAAACCTGCTCCCCAGCTGACAGTATTTGTTCGTGTTGGTGCCTTCCCTCATTTAACAGTCCTGAGGAGCGACTCTCAGGTTACAGGTGAAGATCAGAAGTGATGTGTCAGTGCCAACTTTTCCCTCTTTGCCAGCTAGTAGGAGCAGTGATCTGTAACAGATCCACCTCTGGAAAACGAGGAGGGCAGGCTGGAGCTCCTTTGCCCCGATTTGGCTGTGTAAGGAGCAGGGTTAGGTGGCGCTGCTCAGCTCCTACTGCTGCTGCAGAGAAGAATGTAGCGGAGCCTTGTGAGGATGCAGCGCTAAACCACTGCATAAATTGGATGCAGAGCATATTGTGCTGAGAGGAGAGTTGCATCATATCATTTTCAGATGGATCCTCTTCTGTTGTGAACACTTTTTCACACTGGAAAGTGTTTACAAAAAGGTTTTTGCATTGCCATGACCTGTCTGCGTGTTACACTGTTCATGATCTGGACAAACACAGACAAGACTGGTGAAGTGGGTTCCCTTAGGAGCCCGTATGCAATAGTTGAATGTACCTTTGTTGAACTCATTCAATTAATAAGTTTTGCTTCTTATCTAAATATTTAAAATTGAAAATAAAGGTCCAATTTTACTTCCAGTGCAGAGTTAAACCTTGTTATGGACACCTACTGCAGTCGCTTCCATTATTTTTGCATGTAAAGATAAATAGAAATTTTAAATAATTGACATTAGGTTTTATTCATGTTTCTCCCTGTGAAAGAGAACTAGTGTGTGAGATACAGAGAAAAATACATTATTCATAAATTCACATTAGAAATAAGAAAATTGATAAGAGGCTATTTGGCATAGACTGTAAAATCTCATTAGCTGCAGTGTTCTGAGACAGTCTGAGGAGAAATACATTTAGTTAGACTGGATTAATACATGGTAGTGCTGTGAAGTAACCCATGTCCTCCTGATTATTTCTGTGAGACTTTAAGATACTGGTTATATTTCCTCTTGAAATTATTATTTAGTGAACAAAGCTCCAGAGTAAGTCCCTCTGCAAATAGTGGCTTGCAAACTTAAGATACTGATTAAGCAGGAGTTTTTCTATGTTAGTTCTTGCCCTGCTGTTGTTCCAAACATGACTAGAATGAGAATACTGTGCGTAAACCAATGGCCAGCTCCGAACCCGTTATGTTGCGAGCAGCTTGGGCGGGTTTTTCTTCAAACTGCTTGGAGACACTTCTCATGCTGGGTCCCAGGGAAAGCAGCTTTTATTGTATGCAGATACACAAAGTCTGGAGTGTTGAAGTTGCTCTCTGTGGAGCCTGCAGGTACTTTCCTAGCAGGAATAAAGACATTAAGATGCAGCATTAAAGCACTCTTGTAATCTCACAGTAAAATAATTAACTCTGCTAGTTCAGCAGTTTGATAAAGGGCAAAAGGTCTGTTTGAAGAATATGGTGTCACTAATTACTTTTTGTGATGGTATGTCCTGATATTCCAATAGAGAGTCAGAAGACAGACATTTGTCAATGAACTTTGTTACAGGCAGACTCCTGGGGTGGGATCTCAGGCCAGTGGATGTTTGCAGTAAAAATCCCCTTTACTTCCATGAGCCCAGAATTAATGGGCTTGGGCAATTACGCTCTCCTTTGGCAGGAATCTGGTGCTCTAAAGCTAATTGCTAGATAAAACCACAAGACTCTAAACTAATAAACCACCAGTAGTCATAGGTAATAACGAGGAGAACAGAAGGAATAAGGTTGATATTAAAAATGTGGTTTAGGTGGACAACGGTAGACATTCAGAGCTGAGGCTCAGTAACTCTTGGCCCTTCACCTCACTGGCTTTTCACAGCAAGGTAAACTGGTTTAACCTCAGCACTTTCACTAATGTTTATGTTCCTTAAATTCCATGGTGAAATGTGTAGTGCTAGTGTCCTCTAGGACA
>NW_010405202.1:189484-208696 GCF_000710305.1 Buceros rhinoceros silvestris | reverse complement strand
AGGAATTGCTCCATTGCTGGCTGAGCTTGTTTCGAACTCTCTGAGTACAGTATTGCACAAGGCAGATAACTTCAACTGCCTAGAGAAATACTAACAAATATATTTATTTATTTTAGATGCTCCAGAGGTTTGTTTTCCAAGATTGAGCAACTTCTTGGTTTTGCAAAGTGTTAAGAGGAAGACCACAAGTTCATACAGCATCATGAAAAACATTTAAAAGGCTTTATTTTCATAAAAATACCTACATTCAGGAGTTGCTTATGCATTAGTCTTTATTGCTATTTAACACACTGCTGTGAGACCCCTCAATCAGATAACTGCCATTTCTCTTTTTGCAGTAGACTCTCTGCTTACTCTTAAGTCGTTCTACAGCGTGGGGCTTATTTGGAGTTAGCTGGTAGTTGTGTGGTACCCAGGGCAGCGGGGATGTGCTTCTGGCAAGCTCTTGAAGATGCTGCCATAAAATGAACATCAACCTCACCAAAACTTAGTATTTAAACACTGCTTTTATTTCATGAGTTAGAATTTTGAGCTTGTTTCCAGTTGAGTCCTTCACTCTTTCTTGTTGTTGTACTTCCTGTAACCTCTCATAAAAGGTTTCATTTAATGACTATCCACATCAGCAGGAGATGCTATGGGTAAACATGGTAGTGCATGTTTAAAAATAACATGGCTTTTTAAGAATGGAAGGAAAAAATCACCAACCTCATTAGGCTAAAGACTGAGGAGGAACCATCTCAATTTGGTAAATGTACTTTCATTCCACTGATGCATTGGACCAATTAAATGTGTTCGCTATAGCACAGCAGGCATATTATCTATTGTATTATACTTGCAGCATCTAGCTTAAATGTTTTGGAGAACCAATTTGAAGATCCGGGAATCTCTAAATAGAAGTTCAAATGGTAGGAGGAGATGCCTCAGATGTAATTCAGGTTAGATGTATTCTTGTTAGCCGCTTCTCTAGGTCTGCAGAAATAGCAGGTTTGACCTGTATGTTTTGTACAGGTCAGGTTGCTTCAGAATTGTAAATGGTAGATAAAGAATTTTCACTGTTAGGTAAAAGGATTGTATTAGGTTGAAGTTATTTAAGGACCAACAGTGGCATCACAGAATGGAAAAAACTAAAGCTTTTAAAATACATTCAGAAAAGCATAGGGTCTGCTTAGTCTCCAGAAAAAGGTCCAAGGAAGAGGGATAGGTGATGTTTTGAGACATGGAGAGATCAGCAAAGAGAGGAAATAAAATTTTAGGGCAATAAGCTGCTACATATTCCTCAGGCTGTATAATGAATATCTAATAGTTCAAAGTTTTAGCCTAAGAACCTTGGTAAAAAAACAGGTAATAACATATATACACAGAGATCCAGACTGGAATATCAGCTGAAATTTACACTTCAATTCAGAGAAAATTCATACTGTCTCTTTTGCAGGACAATCAGGGTAATCGGAAGTGGTTTGTACTTATAAATTGTGACAGGTTCTATTTCTTTCTCTGTGAGAAACAAACCTCAAACAAGAATACAATATGTGATAAAAAAGAAAATTAAAAGGCTGAGAGGGTCTATAGAATTTTCTCCATCTTGAGAACTCTAACTTGGGGAATCGACAAGTAGCTAGTTAAGGCTGCTCCATGCTTCTGGCAGTCCTGAGGGAATGAACTGTTATTACTACCATGTAAATCTGAGCCTCATACTTAAAGACTTTTCTCTGGAAGATGCAGGCATCAGTCTTGCTACTCAATCATTCTTATTTTTAAACAGAGTGAACTACTTCATGGTGGTGGTTTTTTTCCTTTGATTTGGTATTCGTAGCCTGTTAAAATTTGCATGTAATTGACAGTGAAATGCAAGGCTGTCTAAACCAAAATAATCATTTAGATAAGCTGTGTCCTCAAAACACTTCCCCCCCTTGTATTAAGAAAACCGTTATTTGAATATTGCTGTGCTTGTGCTTGACACATCCCTTTCAGCAGCTTGTTCAGAAGCACCGTAGCCACAGCACAGTAAAAGCAGAACAGCTATTTTGCCATTTTTCATCACTGACAACGTGGCTAAACCTTCCATGAAAGCTCTGTCTCTGGAAGAACAGGTGCCTGACAGAGAAACTGCTCCCGACTGAAATGAATGGATTTGTGTTCTCAGATCTGAGGACAAAAATTCAATTTCCAGATGTTTGCCAAGGGATTCTTCATGCTCTTCCATTGCTCAGTGGCCATAAAGAAGCCTGTAGCGTATGGGTAAAAGCAATGCTCGAGGCTGACAACTATCCATAAGCCTTCCTTTTGATTTAGGCTGTACAGTGCTGGAATATGGTTCCTCTATGTACTGTTGTTTAAGAGCCGCTCTTTCAAAATTAAGGTCTTGCATGACCATGAAGTGGAAGAATTTCTTTTGTGCCTATAGCATCGTGTGTACATTTTATGAGCCAAGGGAAATAAACAGGAGAAGGGTGCTGAAGTCATATTCTGCTCTCTGAATGCAGAAGAGTTTTTCCTGCCTTTAAGGAACACAAGCACGTGTTGGGGCTGACTGTGGAATCAGACAAAACTGAGAAGCCGTAGGCTTACGCAGTAAGCACACAGCATATACCAGGCGTGTCTGCTACCAGTGTTTGCAGAAGATTCAAAGTAATTCCAAGGGTTAGAAATTTATTTTCTCCCAAAATGTGGGGTCAAAATTGATCCTTGTTTAGCTCTGGAGGGTTTAGAGAAGTGCCTTGGCTGGTACATCTGGCAGGTCCTTGGGCTTGTAATCTGAAGGTATTAGCTGTAATAGAAGAAGGGAAAAGACCGTGCTAGCATGAAGCTGGTGGAAGTAGTACCTGCAGTGTTGTTCATGAACTTGACTGGGGTCTCCTTAGCGGTAAGCATGCTCAGCATCTTTGAAGAGCAGACCCTTTTAGTGTCATCCCGGTTTATAGGTCTTGCCCCCCTGAATTATATAAATAGCTACAAGTTATAGCAGTGTAAAATGCTAAATGTCCTTCTCAGGTTGCTGAAGGCACTCGGTTCCCATTGACCTCCAGCTGAACTGAATAAAAGCTGATGTCAAAGGGAGTTAAATGCACTCGGAACATTTCCCTCTCTGAGAGTTTTGAGCAACAAGGCAAACTACAGCAGGTATTTAGTCTGGGTTTTCTTTACTACTTGTGCTCCTTTCCGTTTGTATGTGTATGGATCTTACAGAAACATGTGAAATACAAGAGAAAGAATGAGCACCAGAAAGGTGAATGAATGTGGGAAAATCCTAGCTGATGGAAGCGACTGCTCTCATAGGGAAATTGCTCATCGCAAGTTATATATTCAGCTCCGAGAAAGTTTAACTAATAGTAGATCATTGTTTTTCCTCATGAGGTAGATCTGTAATCTAGATGTGTTTGATCTAACTCAGCAATGTTTTCTCGTTCAGAAGCATTGTTTGGTTATGACTTCGCTTGTGTGACTGTGTATGTATAGACTTCCCACCAGGAAGCTGTGGTTACCACCTGAAAGCAGACTTGGATTAATGAACTTCACAATCCACCTGCCTCTCTGTCACTTCTGTTCTAACACCTAGACAGGCTTGTTTTCTCCACCAGGTAACTCTGAGGTACAGTGGTACGGATGTTCGGGAACTCGCTCGGTATGGTCTGATGTGTTAAGATGGGAACATTGCTGTGGAAACCCCTTGAGAACGGCTTGTCACACGCTGTTTACACTGCGGTGTGTGCCTCCCGCTGCTGCTCTTAGTGCCCCTAATTGGAGGGGACTAGCTGTGCACAAAAGCATTTCCTCACTGAGGACTGGCTTAGGGCTTTTGGTTGTCTCGTAAGGAACTCGAGTGATGTACAGTATCACAGCCCTCTCTGCCGATGTTGTCTAGGCACTGGTCTAGGGTGTATCTGTGTCCACAGTGGGTGCCTAAGGCAGCTTGGCTGCCCAGAGAAATACCGTAACACCAGTGCATGCCTTGGGTGTTGTGGTCAGTTGGCCCCAAAGTGCTGGTCTGACATGAACTCCTTTCACACAGCCCATGCACTTTGTCTGCTCCAGACATTTTTTTTTTTTTCCCCTTGCTTTGAATGTTGAGATTTCCCCATGTATTTCTGCTTCTGTCTCATAGCTGTTTATTCTGGTTTCTTTGTTTATGCCAATGTAAAGGTTGCCTTACTTTTATTATACCTTATTAACACTAATTTCCTAGATTCACTTGGTATTTCCAGCTGCTGGTCTTCAGGCTCTGGTTATTTAAATTACCCACTGATTTAGTCTTTTCTGCTTACAGTATGTGATTTTTAAATTATTATTATTTTTTGTTGCAGTCCTGTATGATTTTTCACTCTGCTCACATTACAAAGGGTACCTTTTGGAGTAAATAATTCCAGAACGTGTCACCACCAACAAACCCCTGTGAAACAGCAAGAATATTGAAATATGCTTTTGCTTGGAAAAAACATAATCTGACTCCCACTACACAGACCACAATACAACTATAGCTGGGACAATGCTTTGGTAAAGCTAGGAAGATGATCCCAATAGTGACTTCACTGTCTGCAACTATAAATGCAAAACAGAAGGTACAAAAATCACTGGGCTTGATAGGGACTGAAAGAAAACCCTTCACCTTAGTAGCACAGAATCCAGTATTGGTGCTACACGTAGGCTCTCTACAGGAGCCAAGGGTCCTTTTGAGTGGACTAGTTGAAGTAGGTTTTATTTTCACAGTTGAATTCTGGAGGTATTTTATTTATATCCATATCTGAATTTTGATTAGCTGGAAGTGCATTTCTGAAGTCCAGGAAGCCTTAGGAAAAAAAAACGGAGCGAGGGGAAAAAAGTGAACATATTCCAATTAGTATGTTAAAGGAACTCCCGATTTTTTTTAAATTGCTCTATTCAGTATCTTTTACTGATAATCCACCTAGTGGAAATACATGGGTTTTAGATGTTTTGCAAGGGTTGTTCCAGATAATTTTTTTTTATCAGCAGAAATTGCTCAGGGAAATACATTGTAAAGTCTTCCTTCACTCACTGAGAACTTAAGATATTTAAGAGAGTGAGGAATAAGATTATTTGATAAAATCTTTTTTCTTTCACCACTTAAAGCTTTTAAAGGAAATGATTAATTCAGAAATTCTATCCTGTAAGATGTCATTTTTGCAGAATAACCCGTAAGTAAGACTTAAATTGATTTATCTAGGGGTCTGAAGGAGTCTTCACTTTCAGTTAGGAAGAGAAGTTCAGGGACACACTCTCAAAATCTCTAGGGGATGCTGAAATCAATAGTTTTTTCATGGTAAAATAAAGTGAATATATGGTACTTGCATGTGTAGTGAAGTGACTTTTTATATGCCATTAATTATCACTTTGTGAAAGTAGATGAGGAATGTTTTTAGATGCTTAGATTATCTTTCTGCAGTGCTGGAGTATGATTTATCTCCTCTCAGCCAGGAACAAACAATCTCTTTAAGATTAGATGTTAAATTTTCCTATAAACTCAGTGAAGAAACTATTACACCATACATTTCTCCTGTGTCCCCTTTCATTCTGCAGTGCCCTCCTGAGGTGTGACATAAATATTGCTCTGGTTCTTCTCTTTCCAGCTGTAATTTGTTTTAAATGTTTCACTTTAAGCACACAGGAAAACAAACAAGCACCAAAAGCAGGTGATGTTTCAAAAGTGATTAACAATTAGGAAAAGTGTATTTCAGATCATCAAGAAATTTTCTTCTGTTGCTTTACGTGGGCAATCTTTGCAGCAGCAGTGAGCTACTACCCTTTTTATTCTGCTCAAAATTACATTTCACTTCCAACCATGTAAAATCAATATATTTCAGTCAATCACATTTAAAGCTTTATTTGATAGCACATGTTCTTCCTATCATATACTGGGTTATCGCCTTCCAAATTTGATAGAGACGGGCTTTGGGATGAGATAAGAAATATTAATGCAGTGAGCAGTTTAAACAAATCAATGTCCCAATCTGCTCTGAACACTAGCAGAGTAAACATTTGACTCTCATTTGACATGTAGCAGTCCCAGTTCTTAACCTGGCCACAGTTCCTGCAATTTGGTTTCATTTATGTTGAACCACTGAAGTCTTTTGCGCTGCCATTAGCACTTTGGAAGCATTAAGGAGGAAAGTGAGATGGATTCAAATCCGTATAGGTACAAAATCAAACTAATCTTCTTTTGTAACTGAAAGAGAAATTCTGAGGAGCTCAGAATTCTTCAAAGTCACTGCTCCAAATTCATTCTAGAAATCATCAAAGCACGGTTTTCCTGCTTTATCTGGGTCTGAAGAGAAGTTGCTTTTCCTGACAAGGCGGTGTACTTTATATTCCAAATACAGTCCAGCGCTTGCTCAAACTGAACTCCTCAGAGCAATATAAGAGAAGAATATATTGTCTATGAAATGAGTATGTAAAATAGCATCTGTGTGAGAGCAGAACGTAGCTAGCAAGCCCATCGCTTGAAATTCACCATGTAAATATAATTAAACATTATTTCTTTAAAATAAACAGCTTTTCCTGAGGTTAGCAGGAAAGCCCACACAATTCTCTGCCCTATTTTACTGTCTGTGCATGTTGTCAAGCTTGGTAAATTTTTTAGCAGCTGTCAAAGTAAATTTATTACAGAAGAGGCCTAAGTTCTTGCGTAATCCAGAAGGGAAAAGCCCTGCTGACTTGGTTTTGCTTCATCTTTTGTCTTTACAACACTTTAAAAGCCTCATGTATTTAAGATTCAGGAACGGCACCAGTTGAACAAAATTTTCCATTTGCTGAAGAGTGTGCTTGTGTGTGGTGTTTGTGTGTAAAATGTGTTTATATTGAAATATCATTTAATAGCTCACTTTTTAGCAGATTACATGCTTAAAACAGAGCCGTTAAAACGGTGTTAAACCAATGAAATGGAATTTGAGAGCCGAATCGAGCATACCACAGATGGGGCTGTTCTGAAACGATGAATTTTTGCTTATGTTTGGCTGAGGGAGGAAAGCTGCCAGGTCGATGAATGGAAGATCTAAGGTCTACCCCAACAGCTGTGTAGTGAGGTGTCAAAGAATGCAAAGAAACCTCTTAACAGACATATTTAATATGGTCATTTAAAATGAATAAAGTCAGAGAAAGAAATTACTGTCTTAAAACAAATTTACGTTTATAAAATGTTCTAAATACTTGGAAATTATGGGGTAGAAAAACCAGGCTAAACTTCACTTACGAATCTGTTTGCTCAGAGGTGGTCAGGACTGTGGTTTACCTCTTGTTCTCTCTTCTGCTCCAGAAAAGCTGTGCTACCTTGTTCTGACATGCAACCATCTGGTCTAAGTCTGTTAAGTCAGTTTTTACTGCTCTGCAAGTCTGGGTCACTGGCAAAACACTTCTGTGTTGTCACACTGGAGAAATTAAAGTATCTGTGCTCTTCTGAAGGAACAGTCAGAACTATGAATTATAGCGAGTAACAGCAAGAGGTGGAAGGAAATTATAGAGATTTATTTTTAAATTCATTTCTATAGAAAAGAGCATAACTTATGCTCCTAACACCCTTCATTCTGATGAGCATATCTGTGTCTGTGCTCATCAACTTCCTCTCAAAAAAAAAGTCTGGAGTTCACTTAAATTACAACAAATACCTGTGGGAAAAACACCAAACACCCAAGCAAATGATCTCCCAAACAAACTAACCAGACCACGATGCATGGGAGCAGGGAGTGAGGTGAGCTCCTAGGGAGGTCGTGGTTTGATCTTTGGGGATGGTGTTTGCACTCCTCCATGTGCCAATAGGCTCTGAGCAGAGTCTGTGTTAGGGGTGTGTATCAACCGCTTTTTCAGTGGAGAGTCCCAGGTCCTGGAAACTTCCTGGCTTTAACTGAAGTCTTTTATCGTTGTGAGTGCTCATTTAACATCTGGCTTCTCTTAGCTTTATCTAAACTTTTTTTGATCAGCTCTAGCCTTTCATTGCTCAAAATACATGATAACTCCCCCTGCTTCTGTGTCTGTGATCATCATGCCTGGTTGACTTGAGGTTTGCCAATTTAGTTTTACGGAAGGTTTATTTTAACTGAGAAAAGGTCAATACAATCAATCTGCTTCAAACTGATTTTTTTTTTTCCTCAGCAGGAGGTATAAATGAATGGGGGGAGGAAAGATTAATTCAGCATGAAATGTGGTATAATGCGCTGCCCAGGTCTGCTAATGAGACTATTATTGCTATAATTTGAATTCTCTTGACCACATCAGTTGTTTATGAACAGTGGATTAATATGGCTTCAGGTTAGGTTTTAGTAGTCACTGTTATTATGTTGGGGGGGAAATTATTTGTAATATCTGTATTTCTTTGTTCTTTGCCTGTTTTCTGAATTTGCCTTGTCTTGCATAACTAACATTACTGGTGTGAAAGGTTGACCTGTATTTGCTGAAAATATTACCTTGGTAGATGCTTTAGGATATTTTCCATGTATGTAAAGTACTTAATTTTGTAAGAGATGTAAGACTAGAAAATTGCCCCTCTGCACCGTCTCCGAAAGAAATCTGTAGTACAATTTTCTAATGGTCTTAATAGACTGATGCTGTGAATATTTTAGTTTTTGAAGTTGTTCTGCAATAAGGCTGGAATTTGTTAAAGACCTAGCTCTGTTCCTCCTGAGGTTAGTGGAAAGCAGTGATTGATTTCAGCAGCAGAAGAGTGAGGCCAGCACCAGGTAATTATGAAAATCGTATCCAAGTGGGAGTAGACCTTGGTTCAGTATTGAAGAGTGCTTGAGTGACTTAAGGTTGCAAGTCCCATTGATTTTTTTTTTTTTATATACAGGTGTGTTTCTCACCTGTTATCTTGGGTGCCTCTAGTGCAAAGTGAAACTGCATTTTGTTGTTTCTTAGGATTAGGTTGCCTTTCAGATCAGTCTGCAAAACTCTCCCGAGAAGAGAGATTCTTTCCTGTTCAGGTTCAGTGTGTGACCCATCTATAAAGTAGCTGGTGGCTGCTCGTGTCCCGTTGATTGAGTGCACCAGACTGATTCTTACCCCCCTTTAGTTCAACAGCACTTATACAAGTAAGTGCTGCCCAATATGAGGTGAGGGTGTCAGGATAATCAATATTGCTACTCTGCACAACGTGGTAATTTAGAAGCAGAAGGCAAAGTGGCATGTAAAAGGTGATAAAAATAAATTTGTGCATCAAGTGAAACCACAGCCTCAAATCTTCTAATCTTCCAGGCTGAAACCTGCAATTTCTTCTCATTCAAAATTCCTAACAAAGTCACTAGGCTTATTTCAGCTGTTGAACAACTCCACTGGCTTTGTTGTTGTAGACCCTCATACCCAAGCAGAATCTGAGCCTCTAGTTCCTACTGGAAAATTTAATGAAGGTAGAATGAGGATCCACAACATCCATATCTATATCAAATCTGTTCACCCAGGAAGGGGAATGGGCAGGACCAGGTGTGAATAAGAACCAGCACTGTTCTGATCTCAGCAATTTTTGGGATTTGGTTCACATAGCTCCTAGTATAAATTTTCTCTTCTATTTCAGTTCTGCAGCATTTGACTTAAAGTTACTGCAGTTTCCTCTGTGACCTTATCTCCAGGTTCTCTATATTAAATTTGCAGAACCGCTGCTCCTATGTTTCTCTCTGTATTACTGATTTTGGTTCTGTTCAGACTTTACCCGTTCCTGTACCCACATTTGGTTTGACTTCTGCATCATCAGCAAATTTCATTCCTCTGCTCATGATCTGCCTTCCAGTTATTAATGTATAAATTGTGCATGGGTTAGGGGAGCCTTGATGACTTCCATGGCATCAATCTGTCAACCCTGTGAATCTCAAACTGCTTTTAAGCCAGGTACCTTTTTCATATCAAACTAAGAGGATTTGGAGTGAAAGTTGTCTGAAATTTTTCCTTTTAAAAGGCTTGCTTCCTCCTTAAAGATGTGTGTTTGTGTAGTACTTTTTGCCTCAGGCAGAGATCCTGTGGACATTGGTTCAGTTGTGTATTCTTCTTGTAAAGTAAATAAAACGTTATCTTTACATATAGAAAAAGCCGAGAAGCAGCTAAGACTTTCCAGGATAACGCTAGAGATCTGTACATCTAGGATTTCATCTCTGTTGCTTGAATTTCCGTTCAGATCACACTGCTTCCTTAATTATCACACCAGCTAATCATAGATACCTAGTATATCAGCCCAGCGGGACTGAATTAGAGAGAGAACAGTAAATTGCTATAGATTTCCAGAAGTATCTACTTTGAATATGTCAGGTTCATGGAAGGCTTTTGAGATCCATTTGTTTTTACTAAAGTTGTGTTTTTAGGAGCAGTGTGATGTTACCTTATGGTAACGAGAATCGTAATTAACATTGGTAATTAAATCACGCAAACATACTTCATGTTGGCAGCTGTGGTACTTTTTCTGGGGATGCTAAGTAAAACACTTCATACTGTTTAGGAAGACCTCACAGGCAGCATAAGGTGTTGCTTAGGTCCAGCCTTTTATGGGTTGAGTCATAATTCTTTTTCTTGAGTCGAGTGATGTAAACTGGGAGAACTGTTTGTAGTGAAATTGCAGTAGCATTAACTTGCTTTAAGAAAAATGTCAAGTTTATTTCATGTTTGAATGTTGGTTCTGCAATTTCCTAGGTGGATTCTTACCTCCTTGCACCCAGTGGCAAAACTTCTTCTGCCTTCAAGTGCAGCATCGTTCCACCTCCTATCTATTTGTCTAAAAACATCTAGAATGTTATTAGTGATGATGACTGAAACATTCTTATAGTGCAGCAGGATCAATTTACTGACCCTCTTCAGGAAATTTCATTTTATCAATCCGTGATATTATTTAATATAAAGCAATTCTCATTATAGATTCTCCCTTGTTCTCAGTCTAAAAATTATGCCTATCTGTTATTTTTTTTGGCACTCTTAAAGCTCTCTATCTTGTTAAGTCTTTGATCACTTGGATAGTGGAATACCTTTGTGGCACCATTTTTCCCTTAAGGCCATATTCTTTCTCTGTGCATGATTTCACATAGAGTCAGGAAAACTTCTGGTGCCCGTTGAGTAGACAGAAGATACTAATTTAAAACCTGAAATGTACTTCTATTTACTTGATATTGTACTATTCAGTGTTCACGGTTTATTGTCTAGCTTTCTGCTTGTTTTTAGCTGTAATAAAGTGGGGTCCTCAGCAGAATGAGTGAAGGATCTACCACCTCTCTAGGCAGCTTAACAAGCTTATTTTTAATATGACCAGAAATATCAAATGTTGAAAGAAGGGAGCATGCATAGGACAGAAATTATTAAGGTCCTAAATCCTCAACAGCAATACAGAGAGAGGCGGTGAAATGCAGACTGTGGATGCTGCTAGCAAATTCTTTGCTGTGTGAACCAATGCAATCCGTAGTTGACAGAGGAAGTTACTCTACTGCTCTTTTTAAATTTCTTTATTTTTGGCTTAGCTATTTTTATACTGCAGTATTGTCAATAGACTTTTTTAACTTACTAACTTGCAAATATAGAAAAGTTCTTAATAAACTGGAGGTCAAAACCATAGCTAAAGACTTCCCAACCTGGTAACTGAGCATACAAAACAACTGCGTAATACGTGATGTTTAAAGTGTCATGACAAGTGTGGAGAACTAGCTTTGTTTTTCCCGTGTTAAGTCACCACTGCAATTTTGCTGGAGTAAGGCGAGCACATCATCTTGAGCTCTGTGATGCCATGATATGCTAAATGCAGAAAATTGCAGTCTTGACAGACAATGCAATTTTTTCAGGTTTTCCTAGGTAGCAAGTCTTCGACACCTATTGCATTCATCCAGTGAAGAGAAATGTGCAGGAATCATATTCTAGCTTACAAAGGTCTATAGGATTGATGTAAAGAACTTAGAGAAATTTTATTCTTTGATATTTTAGGAATCTCTGTGTATTCCAACTGCAGTAGGTTGGTTTTTCCCCCCTATGTCTGTACCATTTGTACAAACAATTTGTAAACAGGAAAATAGCAAAATTCATCAAATAAATTATTCACAAAGGAATTATTCACTCAGTTCAAGTATTTCCTTTAAAACTAAAAGCTGTCAACTCATGTCTTGTTAGAAGAATTGAAACTGTTTTATTTAAAAGAGCTTTTTATGACAAGATAAACAAAAAAACAATGCACGTGACAGAATTGCAGAGCACGGTGTTTGTCAGCTAGTTTGGGGTATCAATTTTAGAAAAGCAGAGCAATATAAAGGAGTACACCATCAGAGGATTCAAATCCTAACATCCTTTTTGTGCCTCTTGAGAATATATAGTCACATAAAATTGTCAGATGTGATTAACGGAGTTAAAGCGTCTGTTTCTTTGACAGGTGAGCTCCTTAAATGCCTTTCGTACATTTGAAAATGATTCTTTCATAGTCCAGGTGACAATCCTGCAGTGGAAGGAAATAATCAGCATGTTTTTTGGGTAAAGGTTTTCTCCATAATGCCGTAATCTACAGAAAAAGAAGAATATAGTTTACTTAAGGCTTGATCCAAATTCCTTTGAAGCCAATGAATTTTTTTGCATGGGCTTCAACAGGCCTCAGCTCAAATAATTATTTTACTTAAAAACTGTTTACAAAATGTGTTTGCTTTTCAAAATTATCTTAAATATTTTGAATGACTTATTGCCAATATTATTTTTTACTGGTATTCCCAAACTCATTTTTTGGCAACTGCCTGTCTGAGGCTACTTTGGAACTTGGAAGCAAAGTCAAATATTCTTAGTTTCCCTATAAACATCTAATAGATGATTACTGGTAAAAGTTTTATTTAAGCCCTTAATTTATGTCTTTCCTTACAATTCACTTGTTGTCTTAACTCGTTTAGGATACAGTCATGAGCCTTACTTGGACATATCCAAAAAGAATTATTGCTTGGAAATCAAAATTTGAGGGGAAAAGCACATTGGAGACACATTACTCATAGATACCTTCATACTTTCTGTCCTAGAGGTGGATAAAACTAGACTTTCTTCTGCATGGACTTTTTAATGTGGTTTTGGCTATCAGTAAATCCTTCGATTGGCTCATGGAGGGCAGAATACTGAAGTAATTTACCGGATTGCCGATTTGCCTCTGGATTACTGCAGTACAGTCACTCAATAACCTGTTCTGCTTGTTATCTCTAGCATATTCTGAAACATTTCCCCCTTTTCCACCATTACTTGCACATAAAATTTTTATGTGCGGTGGAATATTGGAGCAAGCTACAGCGTGTGAAGACATGCTTTGCAGTGTATTGTGAATAATTTACTAGTGTAGGTCATGAATACTCATGCAAACAGTAGAGAGGGGTAAATATTTTGTGAAAGTAGGAAAAATGTATGTGCCTTCATGCTGAAGATGTGGGTTAAAATAATGTTTCACTAAATTTATTGGCTTAGCAGTCATGTTAAATGAAAAAAATCAGAATTTTAATACCTCGGAACCTACAGATGTTGTTACAAGTCAAACATGTACTTCTCTATAAACAAGAACCTCCAGTTTTTGTCTCATAGTGCCTCATGTAAAATGGGTTATCCTGTGTTTGCTGATGTTCCTATTTTCTTTCTAAGCAAGTCAATTTAGTAAATAATTCCTCAGTAAATAGTATTGTCATTTTTTTCCCCTAGTCCTTTAAGAATCTTAAAAGAAGAATTTTTAGTGTGTTTGGTGTAAGGGAATAAGCTGGGGGAATGAAATTTCTTTGCCTACTCCTATATTGGGAAAAGTGCTCATCCAAACAACTTCAAGTAAGACTGAGTGGACCTCAGGTCCTACCAGGTTTCAATATAAAATTTCAATTTCAAATGTTTGGCTACAAAGTGAAATAACAGTGCAGGTGAAGTCCCCCACAGTGCTACACCATGCTTTTATTCAGAGGTTTAAGGTAAAAATCTTTTTTAGAAAAGAAACTTAATGAAAATTTTAAAAACAAACATCTAGAAAATCTAAGCTGTAAGATGATTTAATAAAAATAAGACATGAAGAGGTAAATAGTCCTTTTATCTTAATGTAAGAAGAAAATATAATCAAGCAAGAGTATTTTTATGATCTTTTACTTTGAAAATGTAGTATGTTTAATTGTGAAATTATTACTCCTTGATTATGGACTTTTGATTAGTCTATTAGCTTAAAAGTCGTAAGTCTAGCTATTGTAACACAATGCACAGTCCTCAGTGATGAAACTCACTTCCAGTCCTTTCTTGACAATATTAGCCATCACACCCGTTACAGTGACACCCATTTGAGAGCTCTCACTTGCCGTCGCACTCATGGGTGGGCTTCTCGTGTTGAAACTTGTTTGCTAACAGTGTGTGATGGGGTAAAGCCTTTCAGTGGAGGGGGAACATTTGGGTTTATTGATCCTGCTGGGTTCCAACATGTCAGATGCTGAGGGTAAACTAAGAGCAAGATTGAGTGAGTGACAAACAGTAGGAAAAGCTGATGTCATGGGTACGTGATTTCATTTTGGTGGTTGATTCAAGATTCACCGCTCCAGTTATTTAGAGTCTTTTTTCTTTTCCAGTTTGTGCATTCTTTTCGGCAAATTAACAGATGTATTTCTACAGCTTGTTTCTGTTTTCTTTCACACAGGCCTTCATTAAATAGCTGGGCGCCTCAAAGGGTCGAGTCAAGTCAAACAGGATTCCAAAGAATCTGTTTCTGCTTTTATGGAGGGGGAAAAAAGGTCCTTTCAAGTTTGGATTTTTAAGCTGTCTTGCTCGATAGTTTTGCTGTGCAGACTTTTTAATGTTTTATTTCTTTAATCTCTAGTATAGCTCAGTCTTCCTGATTACCTTATCTTCTGTCTCAATAGGCCTATGGGAATGCATCACCAAGATAAAAATTAGCAGTTTCAGGAAATTCAGACAATACTTCTCTGATATATTTCTATTGAGATGCAATTGGCAGTGAAAGACTAATGTGTACAGAAAAGCCTGATAGGGTATGCTTTTTCCTTTGCTGTTGGACCCCTCTCACTTTCTTAGTTTTGCATAATTATATTAGCTTCTAATTAACCTGGCACACAGATCTGAAATAATTTGTCGGTAGAATGACTGATGTAGTGGTTTTCATGTACAGATCAACAAGTAACTGTGTTAAAGTATACTTCAGGTGTCCAAACACAACCCTACCCCTCTGCTCCCCTTTTTTGTCTACTTGTTGGGTATGGACAATTCCTCCCTACAGTAGTTCTAGGGGTGTTTTGGGTTACTGCCCAGCTGTAGTGGTCGTGGTCAGAAGGTCTAGGTTTCTGGGAATTTGTTTATTACAAATTTCTGCAAAACTAATATTGGTTAAAACAAATATACGTGCACACCTCGAGTGATTACAAAATCACCGCTAGGAAAGAAAGTGTGTCTCTGTGTGTGTGTATATTACGAGAATAAAGCAAATGTATGTGTAAGTTACTGCAGAACTCCAGGGAGTGAAGCACGCGTGTACTTACAAACTCTGACCTGTGCACGTGCCTTTAAGTATATTTCATGCAGCATTAGCACTATGACACTGAACCACTCCCAGGAGTGGGACTAACTGACGATGGGCAAAGTCTCGCTTCAAAGTGACACTGGCCGGTGTCTGGTGTGCTTGAGGGGCTCCTGTGGAGAGGCTCTGGCAAAAAAGCTCAAGTGGCTAGTGAGTTAGCTATGCCTTTTTGGTAAAGATGTGTAAGTGGGCATTAGGACATCGGTTTCTGGAGTAGTTGTTGTGCCCTTCTGTCCTCATGGAAAGTCAGCTAGTTATTTCAGTGTCTTCATCCAGCACCCAGCCAGGTTTCTTTCTCCTGCCAACTACTCTCCATCAGGGAAGAGAGCTTATTCCGGATGTCTCAGCACTCCAGCTAGTAAGATACCCTTCTTTGTCAGGATGTTTAGTAGGTTGCCTTCGACTGCTCCATCATGATCCAAACTGAAGGAAAACTGTAGACCTTCAGAATATGACATCGTGTGATCAGTCAGCTTCCACAGGAGCTTTGCTTGAGAAAGTCGTAGAGTTGATATAGGGCCAGATGAGGCCTTTTTAAATTAAAGAGGTATGGAAATAGGTTTATTAACGGGGAATATATTTGGTCAAATAGGTGACAGAACTTGGAGAAGATAAGTGTATGATAGTGTGGTGCTCCTGTGTGGAAAGAAGTTACATGAAGTGTAAGAAAGACGTTACTGGTTTGACAGAAATGTGGCAGCGCTTCAGGGGTGTGCAGCTGGGAACAGAGCTTAAAAAATGGGGAATCGACTGCCTGAGTGCAGAGCGGCCACTAAAGCAGAGGTGAGGAGAAGAGTTAATAGCAGGTCACAAAGAGTGTTAGCAGGCACAGTAACTGCAAGTAAACACTAAATGAGCCACTCATGAGCTATTGCTCATGCAACTAATTTGTTTTCCCAGAGGCAGAGGGGAAGGTATTGCAGCGGTGGAAGGCTGCGTCTTGTCAGGATGAGGCATGGGGCGTGCTTTGTTCCAGTCTCTAGCGATTGAACAACAGTTAAAATTGCTGGCAGGCTCTTGAAAGGCGAAATGGTGAGCTAGACAGAGCTCCAGAAGAGGATGGCATCTGTTAGTACGTAGTAAAAAGGGGATGGAATACTCTGGAGCCATGAGTCCTGGCCAGCATCCTCCTCTGTTTGCAGGGGCCAAATCAAGGCTGGCACTGACAGAATCATTGCTTGACAAAAGGGAGCTGTGGAGATGAGGGAGTATTTCCCCTTCAAAAGTACTTTTCACTCCATAACAGGCAAAACTAAGAAGCATGATATCTTTTGTTTGCTCTCATAGCTTTGCAGTTCCTCAGTAGCTCTTCTACCTTGAGTTTAACAAAGCAATTAAAACTGGTTTTGACACTGTGCTCATTTGTAGCCAGAAATTGCAGTCTCTGATTTTTAAGAACTTTGCTAGCTAATGAATTCTTTTGGAGACTTTGGTTTATCAGCTTTAGATCCTTCTATTCTGAAAGGACTTAGTTTGGTTTTTGCAGTTGGACATATCTGTATCTCGAAGAATACTGTAGAATTTTAAAGTGCATCTCAAAAGTATGAAGTTTGCATCTACCTTTTTTAAAAGGAAGAAAGGGTTTGTCAAAAAAGAGTACTTAGATTCTGTTTTGTCAAAATCCTAAGTAGTTTTGTGAGTATAGAGATTTTCTGCGAGAAAATAATTTATTAAAAAGAGTGTTGTCAGAAAAAAATAGCTTTGGAAATTAGTTTTTATTGCGCTTATGGTTATTTTTGTATCAGTGTCAGAAGAGATGCTATTTTATCATCTTGTCTCTCTTCCAGAAGTTTTGTTCTGTGCTTTTTCTTTATGCTTTCTACCCTGCTGTGTTCCCCCACCTTAGACTTTTAGATTGTAGCATTTTTTCCATCAGGACAATTGTTTAGTGATAGCAGAAGCTGACATTCATTCAGCTCTGCTGTATCATTTGTGTCATATAACACAACTCCTGGCTTTTCTTTTTGTGTTTTAACTTGTACATAGCTAGGAATAACTGCCTTTGAAATTTTGTAAATACCAGAAGTTAATTTGACTGAAGTTATCATTACCCTTTACATGGAATTCATATTTCCATAGTTAGTTTTGCTGGTCCTTGTGCTTTGGGGAGAAAGCACTAAACCCCAGTAAAGATGATTGCTGGGTAGAAAGTATGAATTTGTGTGCTTCACAATGCAGCTTTGTCACATACTTGACAAAAAGATGTGTATCTGCCAGCCTAAGTAACAAAACTGTCAGTAGGATTCATTGGGAGTAGTGAAGGAAGATGTTCTTTGTTTCATTCTAGGACCATACTGTTGTCATACATTATGAAAAGATGCTGGTGATGAGAAAACTGGTAGTATTCCAAATTCATTTCTGGAACTGTCTGTTCAAACATATTGCTAGAATACAACTACATGCAACTGAATATATAAACTATTCCTTCATCTGAGACACATTCTTTTTCTTTTCTTTAACTTACTCTAATGTATCATCCTTAATCAAAGGGCATAAACCTGTTCTTGAAGTTGTACACAAAATATGTAGGAACATCATTAGAGAAATGTTCAATTTTTATGGACTTCTCTGTGGGATGCATTCCCTCAGCTGATCACAAAAGCGTTCACAGATGCAAAATTTAACTATTATATCTAAACTCCCTGCTAATGGATCTTTAATTTTTCTATAGCACCCATCACCGTTACTTCTAAGTACTGGATCCAGGCTTCCAAAGAACACCATATTGAGTCTGGCTGCTGGGTTCCTGATGGGAGGCACTTATTGGTTTTCATACCATGCCTACTTTAGTACCTAAAAATGTTTAATTATATAGAAATACTGCTTTTAGTTGTTCTGATCGTAAGGATGCACATCTGCAGAGGCAGATGATACCTGGGAAAATAAAGCTGGCACACAAAGGGGCCAACTTACTGGAGCAAGAGAAGAGCTCTTCATATCTGGTTCTACCAAGCAGGTTAGGCACATGCTGTTTCTGCTGTGAGGAGCTTTCAGCTTATTGGAAAGCCCAGGGTTAGAAGGAATGTTATTTACAAAGGTTTTTTCTCTGTTAATACAAACACTACTGAGCTTTAGACCAGTTTGTCTTATGCATGTGAATGACACTTAAAAAAAAATATGAAATGTGTTATTGGGAGAGGTAAAAGAAAGCCTGATGGAAGTGTATGGGGCATGTTGCAAATGTAGTACAACGGGGAAGAAAGCATGTGAGTGTAGAGCGTTCTTCCTGGTTTTACGTGTCTTTGGCATGGACTCCAGGGTTGCGTTTCTTTATCGGTTCTATGTAGATTTTATGAGTTGGTGACTAAGACATACCAAAGTGCTCGATTCTGATCACTGCAGTATTAGAAATGCAGCTGTCTTAAGTAATCATTTGTGGTCAGATATTTTATCATTCATGTTTTTTTAGTGGCTTTAGGTATTTCTCCAAACCACAGAAGTTTCACGGTACCAGACTATAGCAATACTGATTCTAGCAATTCTCCTTTGGCTTTTCACCATTGGTCCAGCTGAGAGGTAACCTTAGTGCCTTGAAAGCTTTGTCAGAGCCTTCGTTTTTTAAAAAAAAAATTAAATATGTCTTTAGCTCATTGAAGAACCTCTAGAATCGAGGGCTTTACTTCCTATCGATATATATATACACATATATCTGTGTTTATAGTCACCAAATCCTAAATCTGGCTTTATGTTTCTGTGGGTTTTTTCTTTGTGTTAAGTGGCAGCTAACTGAGTATCTGTTACTG